>NW_028319124.1:3561607-3717500 GCF_062004578.1 Staurois parvus | reverse complement strand
ATCTTCAGCAAGGACAGGGAAGCTGGTCAGAGTTGATGGGAAGATGGATGGAGCTAAATACAGGGCAATCTTAGAAGAAAACCTGTTAGAGTCTGCAAAAGACTTGAGACTGGGGCAGAGGTTCTCCTTCCAGCAGGACAACGACCCAAAACATCCAGCCAGAGCTACAATGGAATGGTTTAGATCAAAGCATATTCATGTGTTAGAATGGCCCAGTCAAAGTTCAGACCTAAATCCAATTGAGAATCTGTGGCAAGACGTGAAAATTGCTGTTCACAGACGCTCCCCATCCAGTCTGACAGAGCTTGAGCTATTTTGCAAAGAAGAATGGTCAGAAATGTCCCTCTCTAGATGTGCAAAGCTGGTAGAGACATCCCCAAAAAGACTTGCAGCAGTAATTGCAGTGAAAGGTGGTTCTACAAAAGTACTGACTCAGGGGGGGCTGAATACAAATACCGCCACACTTTTCACAGATTTATTGGAAAACAATTTTGAAAACCATTTATCATTTTCCTTCCACTTCACAATTTGCCACTTTGTGTTGGTCTATCACATAAAATCCCAATAAAATACATTTGTTTTTGGTTGTAACATGACAAAATGTGGAAACTTTCACGGGGTATGAATACTTTTTCAAAGGCACTATAGATAGACACAGCAAAAAAGAAAAAAAAAAAAAAAAAAAAAAAAAAAAAAGGAGAAAAAGAGACAAAAGATAGAGAAAAGGAAAGAAATACATTTTATATGTCAAAGCCTAGATCAAAAAGGCAGCCAGCAGGTATTGTATTGTTGTAAGAAAAAAAAAGTAACCTTTCAGCATGAGGTCAGCCAACGATCCTGTGGTCACGCTGGAACTTTTAGTTCCTCAGAGTCCAGAAATCTACCCATTACCCATTTGTGACCTTAGACCCCTTTTCCACTTTATATTTCTTACCATGTTGTTTTTCCCCCCAAACACCATCTGTTCTTTATTAAAAGAGATATTCCATCTACCACTAGCTGACCATTTATGGTTCTCAAAACGGAGAGAGATATGTTGTTGTAAGAAGAAAAAAATAGATCTTCCTCCATTAGCACAGAAATAGATTTAAGAAAACATAGTTTAGTCCAGGAAAAGCGCCCAGAGCATGAACTAGCAATCTGTCCCTGACACTGAAATAACCAGCAGAGGGGTCAACCAGCATCAGCTGTGTACACATCACACCAGTACAGCTGGTGGCTATAAGTGTACATCTACTCCCCTGCAACCCAAAGACCTGGAATTTCATAGGTGCAATGCTGGGATTTATAGACTGAAATCTAAAGATGGCTGGTTCATAGGCTGCCTGTAGATTGGTCGATTTTCACACACTGTAACACAGAGTCCACTGTGAAGGTGGTATCTCACATTGATCATCCCATCATCATGCCTTTCACCATACAAGTAAACGTTGATTGACAGTTCATGGAAGTTTGGCTATTTAGTAGACAGAAATTTGCCCATGCGTGGTCAGCATTAACTTGGTTGTAGATAGAACGTACTTTATGAGGTCAGCTGATCGCCATGCACCAGAATATGCCAAAGTAATCGTTCCAATTTATCAGGATTCGTTTTTTGATATGCCCAGTAAAAAAGGACCGCAAAAGATTTTTAAAAATTATAAAGAAATATATCTCAATTGATTCTGAAAGGCAATTTAAAGCTGCCATATAACTAGCAAAATTGTCCCACATTTATTCATTTTGTGACCAAATGCAGCCATCCATATAATGACTGCCAAAGCTGAAATGAACAAAATGCTTTGTCAATCCCAAAGCTGGATTAAAAGATCTTGAGAAATGTAAGACTGGTCATAAATGGATAGGAAAATAAATATATATATATCCCCCGAATTGTGGTGGAGATGAAGGAATCCTTCCCGCTGTGCTACTGTACTCCTTTGCTGTCAGAATACACTGATTGGCTGCGGTGCTGATCGAAACAAATTTTCCAACATTCCTGTTCCAAAAGAAGTCAATCATTGGATCAACTTCACTGGAGCTGGAATAGCCACAGATGGATTGAAATTTGGCAGCTTCCTGCTGAGCTGAATTTCAATTTATCTATGGCTAGCTCAAGGTACATTTGCAATATCAAGGCTTCTGGAAAGATGTAATAAATGAACATAATGCATCAATATGAATTTATTGTTTAGGAATTCTGGTGAGCATGTTTCCATATAGATTGCCTGAAATGTATGTAACATTTTATGTGATTCAATTTAAGCCTGGTGTTTGTAAGTGTCCTAGGATAATAGAGCCAAAAACTATTTAAAGGCTCCATGCACACGGGGCATTTTGAGAACGCTGGTAAGGTTAGCGGTGTAAAGTCACATTAAAAACATGAGTGTTTCAGCTTTTTTTTAATGCTTTTGCATTATAGTTTTGTGGCGTTTTTCCATGTTTGTGTTCTTTACAAAAAAAAAAAAAGTCCAAAAACGCCGGTTTGTGGCGTTTCACCGCGTTTTTCAGTGTTAAGAGAGCGTTTTTACAGCCCAACAAAACTCCTCTAGAAACTCACTATTCCGGTTTTTTTTCCCAGCCAAAAAAACGTTGGTGTGCATAGGATAACATGATGGGGATTTTACTGGCAGTAGAAAAAAAACATCAAAAGCCAAAAACAGCCCCTGTAAAAACGTCCAGTGTGCATGAGGACTAAAGCATATATCAAAAACACATTCAAAAATCCCTATGCAGTCCCTTTAAATAAAAAGGCATCCTGAAGAGTTAAACTCGGTTTCACATTTAAAGTTCTAATAAAATATAATGAAGTTAAAAAAAAAAAAAAAAAAGTTTCAAGTTCACAGTACTTGCTGTTGTCGCAGCAGACAAAACCATCTGCATTTCAGTTCATAATTGAGAAAAACAGCCTGGAAAATGAGTGTGGTAGTTAATGCATGTCACCATCTGTTTCCAGCTGGACAGTGCTGTCCGGTCCCCACCTCTACAAGGCCCTTATTGTGTACTAAGAGCTGTAAAAATCAAATTACACCACTCTGAGCATTCCTAAAATATCTCACCCAACTTCAAAGTGCCCTTCTAGCTTCCCCTAAGTTCAGCAAGTACTAATAGGATGATAGGTCCTCTTTCCCAGAGGATCTACATTTGTCAAGATACACATAGAATCATTTATTGTAAGTAAAGCCTTCTTATTAATAAATGATAATTTCCTTTTCTGTTGGGAGGACATAGACATTGATCTTTAAGTGTATTACAAACTGAAAATTGCCATTCCCTATCCATTGTAAGTTTGCACACACACAGGGATATGTCTTAATATATTTGTTTTTTTTCAATGTAGGTTATTACTATACATAGGTACACACTTTCCATTGGCAACATGTTTTTATTTGTATTAACTTTATTGCTCACCCCCGCTTGTATCAACTCCCGTTTACAGGATGACTAATCCCAAGAACAAAAATGTAACATTGCAGCTTACAGTCCTTAGATGTGGTGGCTACATTAGTATTTTTAAAGCTAAGAATATTTCCTGATATTAAATCTATTGAATGCCGTGTCCTTGTCACTTCCTGTGAACTATCCCGAAGAACATCTTCTTTACTAGCCATCTTCTGTAAACTTTCAATTGCCCTGCTCCCTATGTACTTAAGATGAAGAGACAGACATGTTGGTAGTCCATATCTGCAGAGCAGCCTAGAATGACAACCATGGCCCCCTCCATAATACAGTGCAGGAGTGATGTAGCCACTCAGAGGCAGGAATCACCAGGCGAAAATAAAGCAAATGTAGCTTTACAAAGAAAACTAATTCAGCTGCCAAATCAAGGATTAATGAGCTGCAAAATATTTTTGGCTTAGATATGAAATGAAATGTGCCCCTGCATTCCCTCCCCCCCTCGCACGGGCAGTCTATATGATGGCGATACCACCCTCCAGCACCACCATGGTGTTATGTGCTTTTCAGAGACTGTATCAGGACTGCACCTTACAACCGCAATGTAAAATGTTAATATTGAATACCTGTGAATCCTGGTTTGCACACGCACTCATATTTGTTGATTCCGTCTTTACATTCTCCATAGTCACATGGGTTGCTGGCACAGTCGTCATAATTGTACTCGCAATTCATACCTAAAATCAGCAAAAAAAAATATGACGGCATAATCCCAACTCAAAAAAAGCTGTGGCCCTATGTATAGCCTTCTAAGGGGCTCTACAGGGACACAGGGATCAACTTCAAGACCAGACAAGGCACCTCATGGATAATGATTTTTTAATTTTATTGCCAGGTCAGGGTCACATTAAAAAAAGCAAGCTTTACTTGTGCAAGGCCTATGAAGTTAGAAGACAACCAGCCAGACATCTGCCAATACCGGCCTTACGAAAACAGGACCAATGGTTGGCCCAAAACAGCCCACAGAAGGTTGCAGATTGGCACTACCTTTCCCATTTGAACAGAAGGGTGAAGCAAGACTTAGACTAGGACTATCTGTCCTGAAAAGACAATCTTCTCTACAGAGATCCCCTTTATATAAAGCAATGCAATTCACACATCTAATCAGGTGAGGAATATAGAATTATAAAACATTTTAGGCTTACCTGAGGTTCCTGGCTGACAGTAGCACAAGTATTTGTTGACCAGGTCAATACATTTTCCTCCATTCGTACAGGGGTTACTGTGGCACTCGTTTATCTGGTTCTCGCAGCGATAGCCAGTATATCCAGGGTCACACGTACAGGTAAAGCTGGCAATACCATCCCGGCACTTCCCATGGTGGCACGGGTCAGGGGAACATTCATTTATGTTACGCTCACAAAGCGTACCCTCAAAACCTGCAAGAGAGATGCAAGAACAATTAAGAACAGTAGAAGGGAAAAAAAGATGGCCGATATATGGTAGAAGGAAGCTGAAACAAGCAAAAACATGCCAAATGGAAGAGCCAAAACAGGAGATGTTTTTGGATGAGTCAATAGTAGAGGGCCATGGAGGAGCTGAAAACCAAGCATGGCGCTAAAAGCAGAGCACAGCCACTGAGGAATCCTGGCCTGGCAAAAGCAGAAGATGAAGGAGCATGAAGCACAGCAGACTGCACCAGCTAGGCCAGAGGGAGGGCTGGGAGGAAGCGAGCTGCAGGCAAGATGGAGCAGATGGAAATCTACAGACAAGACTTACCTCCCTGAACATAGAAAGAGACATCCAGAGAGCGTGAGAGAGAACAGGACACAGCATCAGAGACAGACCCAAGGAGTAAGGCTACCCTCAGTCAGATAACCTGCAGCGAAGAACTCACCCTCCGCACAACGACACTCGTAACCGTTGGGTCTATCCACACACTTAGCTCCGTTCTTACAGGGAGTGCTGGCACACTCGTCAATGTCAATCTGGCACATGGAGCCTGAGAAACCTAAAGAAGATGCATGGTTAAATATACTTAAAGGAAAAACCTTCACCAAAAGATATAGTTTGTGAAGAACATGGATTACATAATGGTCCAATCACTCTAAAACATATACTGCAGGATAGCCAATTCTTTTAGCTTAATAAAATTATTTAATTAGGTTATGCCATTCAACTAAACAGAAGCTTAGATGGAGAAAAGAAACATCCACACTGTGACTGAAGGAAGAGCCCCAACGCATGTATTTTTGTATGAATGCCTGTTTCTGTGGGGGTAGGGAGGGAGGAAAAAAAAATGTTTCCCTTAACTTTTCATGTAAGTTTTTTTTTTTTTTAACGTTTGATTTTATTGCTATCACATGGGGGACCAATAGCTCCCAATGTGACAGCATATAAGCGATAGGTGTCACGTGATCTCCCCAGCGACTGGCTTCAGGGAAAAGGAGAGAGCTGCAATGCCTGGGTAGTGATATCTTTCATAGGCTTACTATGGGGCATTTGTTGTTGGTTGTCCCTACTCTACATTGAAGCCAGCACTGGGAGCTGATCATGTGACCAGACCAGAGCACCCCGAGAGTGGGTAAGTACAAGTATCTTCTTTTTAAAGAGTAATATAGGATTTAGAAAGGAGAGTGAAGCATAGTTAGACAGATCCTGGACTTCCACTTTATTGAAATTGCGGTTAGATTTTCTTTTGTTGTTGTTATAGAGTAGGAAACTCTATATCACTTGTCTTGGAGACATTAAACTAACTGTAATTACTCCAGTGTGTAACATTTTTTATTTCAAATTACTTTCTGTCCAGGTAAAAGTGGTCACAAGGAAAAATAGAAAGGGTGAATCTCCCCATGCTGGATACAGGTGATAAAAACGCGACAGTGGTTCTAACCCCCTCACCACATTATACAAAACTGAAAAAATAAATAGAAGTACACTTTAAAGCAACCAACACTTTAAATCAATCAACTGGCTATCTGATTTGCTCTGAAAGCAAGCCAATTTAAATAGCTATACAAAAGATGGTAGCAGAATATGGCAGAATGTAATCCCCAGAACACTCTGTCACAGGGTAGAATGATTAAAATGTAGTTAACTGTAACTAAGCATAATTTATGGAAAAAATACTTACCAGCAGGACAGCTGCAGGTAAATCCATTCACCATATCCTTACAAACGCCTCCATTAACACATGGACTGCTGTCACATTCATTAATATTGAGCTCACAGAAGGTACCAGTAAAACCTGGAGGAGGAGAAGATGAGAACAAAAAACTTCAATACTGGAAAATATACTGGCAGTAGACATCATACACTTGTCTAATCAGGAATGGAGCAACTTACCAGCCATACAAATACAGGTGAATTCCCCTATCCGGTCCAGGCAGGTAGCATCGTTCTGGCAGGGTGTGGACAAACACTCATTCACATCAGTTTCACATCGAGGACCAGTGTAGCCCCGACCGCATTGACACTGGAAAGAACCCTGAGTGTTCACACAACGACCAAAGTGCTCACATGGGTTGGCACCTACAAAGTCGAACATACTTCTTAACTTCACTATATTTAAAGCTCAACTGCAGTTAAAAAAAATGAAGAGCAATAATAAATATATAGAAAACAGTTTTTGCTTTAATACTCTCCTTCATTTTGGAACTGTCCGACTGAAATGTCTTTTCATAAATAGATGTCCCCAAGTTTTCTGGGTTGAGCGGGATTCAACCCACTTCAACTGAGCCCAGGCTGGCATGGACATGCCCTCTAGGTCTATGTATTCCTTTGCAGTGTGTGTATATAAATAAGCTCAACCCCAGGCACGGAGCCAAAGACACCTCTGAGTTACATATAGTATATGTGGTCTGTTTCACCAAAGGATTTAGGAGCAATGAGAAAGTAGAACCAGATAGGTTATGGTGTGAATGTGCCAAAAGAAACCAAAAAACTCACCGCTGAATATCTGTGCTATAAACCAGGTGTTCTGAATGTGCATTTGGCTAAGGGGCATGGATGATTAGCAAGGCCAAGGGGCATAAATTAATGATTTGCATGGCATTACCCTTTAGTCTAAAATGGGGAATAAAACCCTTGTTTGAGGAGTTGTGATTGACATAAGACAGAAGAAACCTTTTTTCTCAAGAAAAGACAGTGTTTCACAGTCAACTGTGTTCCCAGCCAATGTTCTGAGTGTACTCTATTTAGCAAGGGTCATATTTTTATGTGATGCTGGTACTCTTGAGGAAGCCCTGCTTTTGTGTTTTTTTTCAAGTTTTAAGAAGGCTTTATTGCCCTTCACCAAAGAATATGTAATTATCCTCAGCCAGTGTTGTGATACTGGTGGACAACATAGTCAGGTTCTGGACCTCCACTGCTGTGGTACAACAGGGATACGCACACATTTGCTCTGGGATAGTCAATGAAAAGCTAAGAAGCAAAAATAAGGTCGAAAGAGCCAGAATTTTCCCCTTCAAAAACAAGTCAGCAATGGTAGCCTGCATATTCCATTCCTGACAGGTTCTCTAAACGTACTCATAGTTTTGTAATTTGTGGATGAAGCCAAACAACTTTATAGTGACTTGGCTACAGCAAGGGGTGTATTCCCCTTTACAGCCTAGCACAGCCAAATCAGTGTGTAAATGCTCTTAATAATCTAACCACAGCACAGCCTGCATATAGTTCAAATGTTTTCCTTGTGCCGGCATGGGTTTTCTCTGGGTACTCCTCCCACACTCCAAGTACATGCTGGTAGGTTAATTGTCTCCTGTCTAAATTGGCCCCAGTACGTGTATGTGTGAATGTGAGTTAGGGACCTAAGATTGTAAGCTCTTTGAGGGCAGCAACTGATGTGAATGTACAATATATATGTACAGTGCTGTGTAAATGGTCAGCACTATATAAGTGTCTGTAATAAGTAAACCCACATCTATGATCAATCGCTGTGCTAGAAGTCCACCATATCCTCTGCAGTTAGGTGGGGAGAAGGAGCTGTATGCAAATACTTACCTATCGAGCATTCATCCACATCTTGGTCACAAGCTCCCCCGGTAAACCCAGGAGGACACGTGCAGATTGCTCGTCCGTTCACTGGGTTAGTGTCGCACATGGCATCCTTGTGGCAAGGATTACTAACACATGCATCCTCCAAATGACATAGGAGACCTGGCAAAGAAAAGACAAGTAGGTAAAAAAAATAATAATCCAGCAATGTTGTTATACTGGATTAAAATTTAAATTGAAATACTTATGTAAATAGAATATTTTAAAGCGTATGTCACTTTACACCATCTATTTTTCTAGGTTAGCAGCCAAGCTGGGCCAAAGGAGAATGTGTTGATTATTCTTCTATGGAATGAATAGTCAGGGAGTCAGCTATGTGTTGGAAAATGTCGCCCCACCATACCGACTCCATTTTTTTCATTTCATAACTGAGCTTATTTTTATAGTGTACATTTTGTTGAAAAAACCAGTTGATCCTGCCAGTGAGGCACTCTTCCTGCTTTGCAGTGTCAACGATATGCAGGCTCATCTTGTCTCCACAGCGTCATCGCAGCAATGCACATTTTTTGGATCTTTATTTATTTTTTTTAAACTGCATCTACGGAGTACTCTACCCTACAAGAGGCTTATGTCACAAGTAGCACTACCTAGCAGGGTAGATAATGGAACTGGATTGACAAGGCCTTCTTCATGAAGTCTAACTCATTTATTCTCGCAGCCGTCCTGCAAAGCATATCGTGAATACATTTGCTCCCCACCCTCCCTGCTCAGAAAATGGAGGACAGATAAGCAGTCACAAGGCCACTCATAAATCATTGAGAATGGATAATTTATGAGAAAATTATTTTATAGCAAAGGTTGAAGGAAACTGTAAATTGTGTTTGTTAACCTTTACCCACTGAGCCCTGGTGTCCCTTTAACTTGGTGATTACGCTCGGTTTTGGGGCAATGGTCAGAGGTCTGCCTGATCGTGCTAACTGTGATTGGCAAGACTGGTTCCCGATCACTACTTCACTAACAGACCAGGAGCTGTCCTTGACAGCTCGGTCTCCGTTCTCAGACTCCACAGTGAGTGTGTTCTCTGTGCAAAAACCTCTGCTGCCCATGGACGCACATATGCAGTGTGTAGGTTTTAAAGCCTACCGTCTTTGCCACCACACATATGTGTTACATTGGCTGCAAGAGGTTAATTGGCAGCCTCTGGGTTTACAAGCACTCTTACTAAAACCATCAAAATTATACTTCGTGGACAGTGCCAGGAAAAAAACGCTTTTTAATTCTTGGTGAAGGGGCAGCAAGGTTTAGAACCTCCATCAGGATTTTACAATTTGGTTCCCCATTGGAGAGAGGTCCCCTCAAACTCTTCCCCCCTTTCATCATGGCAGGAAGCAAGGGGAAACCTCTTAAACCCAAAAAGCAACAACTTTATTTATTCTATAGTTATGTTATTTTATCTTCTCTCAGTTATAAGATTTTTCATAGGTATTTTCAAGTTTGCAGATGATTAAAAGATAATCATCTTTTGATTGATGTTTGTTGTTGTCCATGTCTCTCTACGGTTTGTCTTTGCTTAACCCCCGGTCTACTCTGTCCTTAAACATATCTTATAGACTGTGTTTGCTGTTTTGTGCGCTACACTTGCAGTATTATCTATGCGATCTAGATTTCTTTGTAAACTCTAGGTTTTGAATATGTACCATTTTTTTTTTTGGAGAGGCCTCCTCTCGAGTCTTTCCTGTTTTTTATACTGCTGATGTAGCAAAAAAAAAAAAAAAAAAAAAACCCACTTTAGTGTTTATATTATCATTGACCCACGAAGGTTTGTTAATCGTACCCTTTCAACCCCCTCCCCTATCTTTTCTTACGGGGCACCTATGTAAACCTTCTGGCATATGACTTTATCAATGCTTGCTTTGAACTAGCTGACCCCCACACAATACAATTTACAATTGTTCCGAATGTTTGTTTATCTTTGCTTAATACTCAATAAAGCTCTTTGTAAAAGAAATCTTACAAAATGTACAGATCTACCCCCCAAGATAGTCTGATGCGACTGAGATAAAGGGCATCCTCAAATCTCAATTCCCACTTAAATTTTGTTAAATTGATTAAAGTGTAGTCAAGTCAATTTTGTTTTCGGTGGAGAAGAATTAAAACTCCAGGTCACGTTTTTATGGCTATTGAGCTCCTGTATAGGTATTTCCCCTCACGTCCTGTCCAGGTGACAATGGTTTTTTCAAACAGGAAATAAGGGGACAGAAACAAAAATCTGACATTTTGTTCCTACAGCAAAAGGTAAACTCTTAAATTAATGACACAACTATCCCACACTCACCAGTCTTGCCCATAGGGCACTCGCAATAAAATGAAGCTACGCGGTCATGGCAGGTGGCACCATTGAAGCAGACAGCAGTGGCACAGTCATCTATGTTCTCACTGCAGCTCTCTCCCGTCCAGCCATTGACACAGACACATGTGTGTCCACCCTGAGTGTTAAAACAGGTACCACCATTGTGACAGGCGTTGGGCTGGAGCTGGCACTCATCTACATCTTCTGTACAGAACTGACCTGTGGCAAGAATATATATGGATTTTTTTAAAGTCACAAAGTGTTATTCAATGCAATTTTTTTAAAATTAGAGCACAAATGTTATACTCACCTGCTCTGTGCAATTGTATTGCACAGAGCGGCCTGAACCTCCTCTCCTCAGGTCCACCACCGGTGCTCTAGGCTTCTTCTTTGCTTTGTCTGCCCCTATAGCAAGACTTGCTATGGAGGCAGAGGTGCAGGCTCTATCCCAAGCCGGATTCTGTGTGTCCATAGATGCACACAGCGCAGTTTGGCCCTCTCCCCCACTCCCTCCTCACAGGACTTAACTGACCGCAGCAGTGAGGAGAGAGAGCAGCAATGCTGCTCTCAAGCACAGCCCAGCATCAATACAGAACTCTGGTAAGTATTTTATTTAGAGCCTGTAGCTTGCAGTCTATGAATGGTCAATACGGTGACACCACTATTTGGAGTCTGTAGCTTACAGTCTATGAATGTTCAATAGGGTGACACCATTATTTAAAGCCTGTAGCTCTGCAGCTTGCCATCTATGCATGAGCATCTCTCCTCTCCCGTAAAATGTCTAAGCACATCCTTCCACTGGCTCACCCAGGCAGACCAAGGTGTTCAGAGAACCAATTTCTCTGATATGACTCCAGTCCAAGCATCAGTGGTTGCTGACTGCTCCAGCTCCTGTGATTGGTTAGTTAGGCCAACAACAGTGAATGGCCAACAGTGTGAAAGAGCAAGACAAAGCCAAAATCATAGCAAGTCAATCCATAATTAAAAACAGCCCTGCTACCCAGCTTCAGAGACAAAAATGAATAGGTTATAATTAAGATTGTAACAGCTTTTGTTTAGTTTAGATATAAATTGGAACGAAACCTAAAACAAATATAGTAAGTTAAGCAAATAGGCAGCCATGACTTACCTGTCCACTCAGGGGGACACTGACAATTGTAAGTGTTGACTCCATCTACACACGTGGCACTATTCATGCATTTATGGTCAGGACAGTCATCCACATTGATTTCACAGTTTGGTCCTTCAAAGCCTATGAACAAAAAATCATTAGAGTAATAGGTCACAAAGCCCTTCTTGTTTTTGAAAGGAAGGGACAAACAAAAGGGTGACATTTCCTTACCTGGCAGGCAGACACACTGATAGGCGAGATCTCCAGTCGGGCGGCAGGTGCCTCCGTTCTGGCACTGGGAAGGTGCACATGGCACATAGTTGGCCTCACAGAACTGACCAGTAAAACTACTTGGGCAGCGACAGCGGAAAGATCCAGGGGTGTTAATACACTGTCCTCCATTTTGGCAGAGCCCAGCTGTTCGACATTCGTCAATATCCAGACGGCAGCTGCGGCCCTGGTATCCTGGTGGGCAGGTACAGTTGTAGCGGCCATTCCAATTGGTGCAGCGGGCACCATTCTCACATGGGTTAGTTGCACAGGCATCGATGAGAGAACAATCCTGACCTAAAAAAAAACAGCCAAGATGAGCCACTGACCAATTAGGTAGCACAGTGGCCACGGGGTAATACCCTTGTTTTGCGGAGGTTTAGAGTAGGATTCCTGCCAAAGACATAACCCACATGATATGGTTATAAATACTTTAGGTATATTAGATTGCAAATTTAGAGGGCAGGTACTAACGTGAATGGTTCTGTCTATCTGAGCTCTGCATAATATATTGGAACAATCTAAAAGTGTAAAATGAAAACACTCTCCCCTCCACGATTCCAGTTCACAAGAAGCACCTACCTCTAAAACCCTTGGGACAGTTACATTCATACTGGATAGTTCCTCCTCGGATTGAGTGCCGGCAGACGCCTCCATTAACACAAGGTGTTGGAACACATGGATCTTTAAACTCGCAATAGTCTCCAATCCAGCCAGTGAGACATCTGAAAAGGCAACAAGAATTCAGGTTACCAATCACAGATATACACTAATTCCAACTATACAGGCTACTACAGTAATAACTGTTATTGCAACCCAAAATATTTATAAAGCTTCACACAACTGCAAAAGAAAATGGCCCACTAAAATGGTTATTTCAATTGTGGAAGGGCACAGGTGTAGCTGATCCTTCTTCTGGCGTTAGATACCTCTTGAAGAATCAAGTGTTGAGGTTTCCACTACTTCTGGCAGTTTGTTTCTCTGAGTACCCCACATGAACAGAATTATAACATTTCTTTGAACTGTAGTTTCTGAACAAGAAACCCCCCAATTGTTTCTATATTCTAAATTACAGAGAACCCATTAAGAGGAGCATGACACCATCATTTGGGGCTGCAATGGTCGCAGTAGTTGGGTGGAGCTGGGAATTTTGGTGTCAAAATCCTACTAAGGAATTCTCAAATTTAAATTGACAGAATGTGGATGAACTTATTAGACCTACAAAACTAGATACAATTGACTTTAAATGCCAAAAAGATAGACAATACCCCCATATCGCAGAACAAATCATTGAAAACTATATCAGGCTAAGTTTATGCTTGCAGCAGACTATCACTTCTCTGTAAAGTGATCTATAGCAAATCGCCTTCCAGGGGCATTTGACGGGAGGTGAGGAGGAGATGTCACCTCTTCACTGCCTGTTTTAACCAGGTAATGCCTGCACAACCACACTGGGGCCTCACCACAACCACCCTATCACTTAAATGGGATGTTTTCGGCAGCAGTAAGGGGGATAATGCTTGCTGTGGCATGCGTATGACCTCGTCCTGCTTCCTGTGCGACAAGGGGAGGGGGGGGGGGGGGGGAATGTAAAAACACAGCTCACCCACTGATCTGGACCATTTCAAGCTCACTAGATTTCTGTCAGGATCAAGAGGTATAACCAATTACTTTTAATAGTATATTTAAAGAGGAGACGTATAGCCAAAGTTATTTTGGCTACACATCTGGGGATCACAGGAGTGCAGTTGATTCTGCACTCCTGTGACCTCTTTTCAGTTGATAGCGGTCTACGACCCACTGTTAGCGGACATCACTCAGCTGATCCAGACTCTGGAAAGATCCCGACTTTAGAGTTGAGATCTACCCAGATGTCTGGACCGACAGCTGGCTCAGCCTCTCAGGGAGCCGCTTTGAGCCTGGGCTAGTGGCTCCCTCCCCCTCCACAGGCCAGCGCTCAAGTGAGTGCTGGATGGGCAGAGCAGAGAGCATATTACTGACAGTCACTTGCTCTCTGTTTGCTGAAGACTGAGAACTGAGCAATCAATGGCATTTGATCACTCAGTTCTCGGTCTTAGAGCCAGTGGGAGGCAGATGCAGCATCAGACTGATGCTGCATCCACCTTTTTTTTCAAACCCATACTTCTTTAACAGCCCAAAAGGGAACAAGTAAGAGGAGATTATAGAATAGAGTATGTAAATAATTCTGCCTTAAAAGAACTTTACGTCGCAGTATGCCTTGGCAATGGTTCACTCACATACCAACACAGGGCACATGCTACAATATGACAAGTGGTGGAAAGTGTGACACCTGCGCGCCTCCACCACAGTTTCAACTAAGACAAAACCATAGCGAGATAAAAAGGCAGAAATTTATTTACACAGAGAAACACGTTTTGATCTGGTTTGATCAAACTTAAATATGAAGATCTGTTCAGTAGGCTGCAACAAGCAACAGGCTGAATTTCAGAGCTGCTGTGGCTGAGTGGGTGGGTACCATGAAGGCTCTTGCTCATGCTGTGGTTCTTGGCGCTCACCCATGATCTTTAGAGCTTGGCGTTTTTCTCAGCTGGAGAACTCTGAATTCCAAGAGAACAGTAAAGAAACAAGAGTGGAGGAACAATAAGAAGCTCAGTACACCCAAAACTGACTTTTTACTTTCGGACAGAATCCGGTACGCTGAATCATCTTAAAACAATCTTACCACGAGGGTCACTCGCCAGTGGTAAAGCAATGGTCAATTTAGGCTATGTAATGGTCATGAGGGGGTTAAAACAGCCAGCCCACCCAAAATGATAGTCAAGTTAGAGATGGAGCCTGGTGGGCTGAGTCAGTCCCTGGCATCCTATGTGCCTTGGATACTCGAACAGCAAGATCTCCCTGTCACAGTTCCAGACTCTGACTTTAGTTTTGGAAGTCGGAGATTTGTGTGTTCCAGGATTTCTTCTTAAATTCTCCAAGACATAAAATAAATTACAATCTAGCTGGAAGACTAGGACCCCTTAGAGTGGCCATAGCTGGTGTGTAGTCTTGTCAAGTGAAATACTGGGTGTGCCGACCATTAACATCAGCTAGTTAAAACGAGTGTTTTTTGGTCCACAAGTAGTGAAGCCCTTATGGCTTTAGGAATATATATTTCTGTTCTCCAGTTGATAAATCCTGCACTTCCTTATGCAATATTCCAGTTCAATATTTCAGGGGAGATTTCAGGCCCCTTTCTCTGGTTTAAAATGCTAAAAATTGACACGGTTACTAAAACAAGTACCAAAGTTAAGGTATCATTAAAAACGATCAATAAATGCTGTATTTCATGTTGTTCATGTCCACTCATTCACTATGGGATTAGTTTACTGTATTCTGCAAACAACCTGGTTGATCCTGCTGTTCTCGATCATCCCCTCCTGTCCATGTTCCAACTGTAGTTGGGGATTTCACAGAGGAGTATTAGCAGCTAGTGCACATGATCAGTTTACTGCGTATTTCTTATATGAGCATTTCCTCCCCATCACATCTGAGCAGCTCATGTGACTATAGAGTCACACATGTGGGAGCATACACAATGGTAAATGACAGCCCACTCCCTCCCTTCTCCTCCATGCGCAATAACCAGCTAAACACAATTGGGGCAGGATATTCCATCTTTATTGATGGCAGCTTCACCGCTCTGTTATTCGAAGACAAAGACTGGAGGGGCGTGACACAGCCTGTGATTGCCAGAAATCTGCCCACACCATGCAATTACCAAAAATATTAAAGATTTGATTTCAATTATAAATTTGTATGACTATTTAAAGCAGTTTATTAATATTATATATTTTTACTCTGTATACCACAGGCTTTTTTATTTTTTATTTTAAACGTGCCCAACAGCAGGGGACTAGAAGCTTCTCCTGCCACCGTTTCCCTGAGAAATAGCTGGGTGATGTGACAGCTGTATATCGATTACTTCGATTTTTTTTTTCTCCATTTACATAGAGAAGGGATATTGTAAATTAAACAGTGTGCGTTTAGTAGCACTTTAAGTGAGTCCCCTAATGGACACAAGTGGCCCTTTTTAGATGAATTCCAACCAACTAGGCCCACTGTTTGACTTGAGTTGAACATGTTTGCTTTACAATACATTAAGGGATAAGTTCATCTTTGGAACATGTTACATGTTCCACCCGTTTTTAGGGTGGAGCATGTAACATGTTCTCATAGCTGCAGCCGTGCCCACCACCCCCCCGTTACTCTGACAGACAATACGGGGAAACATCTCCCTGTACTATCTATCAAATTTTAAAACAGTGCAGCCGCGTCACTCAATCAGAGTTCTATGAATCAGTGCCTACAAGTCCCAACAGCCTCAGTGGCAGTGGGCTTGTAGTTTTCAATGAACTACCACGACACTGTGGAGCACCATGGTAGTTCATTGAAGCTTCTGTCAGTATATCTGCTTGCTCTTACATCCCGTACGGCATACAGATATTCTGACAGGTCTGTAGGAGACCTGCATGGCATCAGCCATCTGATTGTTGGGGCAATGTTTTACAGGCGCCTCTGGACAAAAATAATAAATGCATTTTTTTACCTGCAAAAAAAATGTGCATTTATTGTTTTTGTCCAAAAGGTGAACTTATCCTTTAAACGAGAAGATGTAGCTCCTGTGTGCTTGAGATATAAGAAGCTGTCTGTTGAGTCAGTCCATTTTTATTGTGAACATGCCAACAGACTCAAAGGCCTTACAACAGTCCATGCCCTTATTTTCCAAATGGGCCCGAATCGAAGCGAAAATTCATGCCAAATATGTACTGCTTCAGAGCGCTTGCTTCCAAAGCTGGCCAAACAATTTGGTTGCCTAACGTTCTTTAGATTTACCAACAAGGGCTTACCGACACAATTCATTCCATACATTATCAGTCAGGTAGGCCATTACACTTCATAACTGTTAGCAAATTTAAAGTAGATTGTACAATCCGGTTGTAACATGCCTGGTCAGCTCAAATCTCTGAAGGAAGGCTGTTTGCTGGAAAACCTGCAAATCATGATAAATTGAACAAAAGGTTAGAAGAGGAGGCACAGGCGAAATTTAGTGAAGTTGAGTAACCAAGCACCATGATCACAAAAGTGGGCAAAGGTCACAGACCAAAAGGTGTGGAAATTTCAGCTCCACGGGGTCAAGTGAGTCTTCTTTGGTCAACAGAGCAAACAGACTGTCACAGGGGGGAATACAGACAAAAAGCAGAAAGAAACTCGGAATAACCTCATGCACATAGTGGAGGGGAAAGAATAAGTGAAAAACGTGTGAAAAAAGACAATTTTGAGTAAACAGGAAAGAAGGAGACGAAGGGTGGGGGCTGAGAGAGCCAGACAAGAAACATCTGGGATGCGTTAAGAGTGCGCACTCTGTAACCCTTTCATAGTCAAGAATGGAGCCTTGTAAAGCTGAATTATGGATAAAACCCAGCAAAACCTACTAAAGATTGATTCCAAAAGGTGTGCTGTGCCAACAATCTAACTGAACGCCAAAAAGAGTTTAATCTTCTGTATGGTGCCAATTATTCCATGGGAATTCAGTTGAGTGCCCTCGAGGAAGAGACATAGCATAATGTGAGGGCAAGGGCTAGAAATAATTTACTTCTACCCTCTTATAATATTTGCAGATATGTAAAACATTTATAAAAAAGTGTATAAAAGTGTATAAAAAAGAGTTCATCATAGTAACCAATCACAACCTAGTTACGTTTTTCTACTTGAATTTGATTGGGTGCTGTAAGCAAAAGGTACATTCTTATTACCTTTGCTCCAGTTTTTAATGCTGGGGCACATATGAAGAAGATATAACTATTATCTTTACAGGACAAAGCGCCACACACCTGAACCCAGCTTCCATACAAAGTTGTGGAAATATCGGCTTCCAGCCGCCGCCTCCTGGCCACACCCCACTGATGCATTTTGCCCCACCCACTTAATCATTTGAACCCAATGAGTGTTTTAGACAGCAGGGACAGCTTCTCTTTGTATGTGTACATGAATAAAATCTGCAGATATGTGTGGTCCTAGGCGCAGCTGTGTCTTATTTCTTGATATGCCGCTAAACGCAGTACGCATTTTTGTTTGTAGATGCAGCTGTGTGTATGGCCCCAGCGATTCCTATAATGCTGTATTTGGAGGCATACGAAGCTATGCGCATCCAAAACGCAGCATTTTAGACACCTTTGTGAATAAGCACTCACTGTACATGCATGTGTGGGTAAACGCCAATGAAGAAGTCCTTCATTT
This sequence comes from Staurois parvus, assembly GCF_062004578.1. NCBI lineage: Eukaryota > Metazoa > Chordata > Amphibia > Anura > Ranidae > Staurois > Staurois parvus. The sequence continues at coordinate 3,699,138 of NW_028319124.1, read as the reverse complement.
GTATTGGTGACTGTACGGAGCATGTGCAGCTCCCGACGCCAGAAAGCGCCAGCGGTTTTTCACCTTTGCACACAGCTAAGCATCCATGTGCATGAGGCCTATTGTAATAGCATAACAACAGAGGTATATGCAAAAGACAATATGAATTTTAGCAACCAATAGCAGCCAAACTTATGTATAATGGAGCTAGAGTCCTACAGTTCTGATTAACGGATTCTGCTGTCCATTTACATCTGGCCCGCCCAGACGGAAAAAGGATGCAGTCCTCCTACATTCTTTTTTTTTCTTAGCGGGCCTGAGTGAACCCAAAGGTATTCGGGTGTAAATGGATACAAGTTTATACCCGCTGGTCTATAGGGCTGCAGGGACCATCTGATCAGATACACCTGGAATACAGACAGGTGGACCTGATGGGGTCCGTTCACATGGGAGAGCCTAAAATATCACTAGTTGCCCTAAAATGCACACAAAATCTGCCTACTTGTGTAGCTACTTGTAATAGTTCAGTGTGACTTACTAACAAAGACCGTAGACCTCTCATTACAATTGCTGCAAAAAAAAGTCATACAATGGTTATAGTGGATGTAAAGGTAGAAGGTTTTTTTACATTACTGCATTCTCAGTATTAAGGATCCTCCCCCAGCCCAAAACTCACCTGAGCCCGATATCACTCCAGTGCCTGAGAGCATCAGCTCTCTTCACTCTCTCCCCTCTCACTGGCCATGAAGGCAGCAGCTGGAGCCATTGGCTCCTGTTGTTGTCAATCTCAGCCTGAGAGAAGACAGCAGGAGGCAACGTTAAGCCACACTGTGTGTGTCAATGAATGCAAGCAGCACGGCTCAGGATCCAGTCCACCTGCGTGCCCCTATAGCAAGTGGTTTTCTATGGGGACACTTGGTAGAGGGGAGGAGTCTAGAGCATCAGCGGTGAAATCCTCTCAGATTGTAAGCTCCAAGGGGCAGGGCTCTCCTAACCAACTTGTATTGAATTGTATTGTTGCTGTATTGTCTCTAGTTATATTGTAAAGCACTAACTAAACTGTTGGCGCTATATAAATCCTGAATAATAATAATAAACCCAAAAGAAGAGAGTCAGGGCTGCTCTGTGCAAAACTATTGCACAGAGCAGGTAAGTAGAACAGATTAAAAAAAATGTTTACAATCGCTTAAGGCCTGGTTCACACCTATATGTGTTACAATATGGACAGCACAGTGGCTAAATGGTTAGCTCTTCCGCCTGGCAGTACTAGGGTCATTGGTTCGAATCCCAACCACGGCACCATCTGCCTGGAGTTTGCATGTTCTCCTTGTGCCTGCGTGGGTTTCCTCCGGGTACTCCGGTTTCCTCCCATACTCCAAAGACATGCTGGTAGGTTAATTGGATCCCATCTAAATTGGCCCTAGTATGTGTATGTATAAATGTAAGTTAGGGACCTTAGATTGTGTACGCCTCTTCTAAGAGGTTGCTTTGGACAACTATACTTTTCCTCCAAATCTTAAAATATCAATCCAAAGTAATATCGCTGATCAATGCGTTCAAAACTTAAGAAAAAAAAGAGTTAAAATACAGAATGTCCAAAGAATGTGGTCAGTGCTAGAATAGACTTCTAATTTAAAACTAGCACAAAAAAAAAAAAAAAGTGCGCACTAGAGCCAAAAGGAACATTTGCCAAAACACAAAAACTGGAGAAAAGTGTGTGTGTGGGATCGAGACAAAGGATTTCCCAGAATGCTCTGCAACACTAGAACCTGAAAGCCTGTTCTTCCAGTACCGCAGAACCCGACTAGAGGGATATTGAAAGGCAGAACGTACGCCAAGCACAAAAGCCAGACTGGCAAGGACAGGTGGATATATCAGGCCAGATGAAAACCAGATGTTTCTACTAAAGTCCTAATTTCCCACGATCCCCTCTTTGGCCCCCCTTCGTGAGACAGCTGGACTTGGACTTAATCACACAAGAGAGGGATAAATATTTTACTTTCACCCTGCTCTTCCCCTCTTTTCCAAGGGAACACAGACATCCGGAAGGAATAATAAAAAAAAAATTGCAATAAATCATAAGCTGTCAAGAAGTGGCGCTGTCACTCGGAGATCAGCCTCAGGCCGAGTGATGGCATTGTTGCAGCACGGTGTGGGCTGCTGTAACATGACACATTCAAGAGTCAACCAAAAGACATCCAAGCAAACTACATCTTGCCCAATAAAGGCATAGGAGTGTACACTGACTGCAAGAACATGACTGTATCAGATAATCATCTGGCTTGCCTGATTAAAGATCCTCCAACATAACGAGTAATAACGAGCAGGAAACCAAACTTTATTGCATACCAACCAGGGAAGACGGATGGCCCAAGGCAGACCGGTCAGCTGCCCAAAAAAAAAAAAAACCTAAGTGGCAGGTCCCTGCAATAAGAGTTCTTTTACTCCTCTCCATGGCAGCCTGCGTTCTCCATCTTCTCTGTGTTCCACTGTCAGAGCCTCCCAAATGCTCGTCAGCATTTGACACTTCTGGGAGTGTCAGATGCCTGTGTTGTTGGCCCTGTTTCAGTGTTCCGCCAATCACATCAAAACAGGACACAACAATGTTGTAGGTGTTGCAGGAGTGAACCACAGCATGGAAGACACAGGTTTCTGACACTTCAGGAAGTACTGAAAGCTGGAAAGTCTGATGGAGGCTGCTGTGCTTGAACAGCATGAAGGAAATAGACAAGGGCTGCCGAAGAAACGAGTATGATGGCTCTTCTATTGCAATGACCGGCCACTTAGATTTATTTATTTTTTTGTTTGAAAGACTGTGGTAGAAGTCCAAACACTATACTAGCACCCCTTAAGTGAGCACAAGTCTTTTTTCTGGCAATCCATTACATTTTTGAATAATTAAAGCCCAACACTGGAAAATTTGAAAATGCTTCCTTGCAATGGGGAGAGTAAAAGCAGCCCAAGCCAAAGCAGAGTTCCCCTATACTCTGACAGTGAACTGTTCCCTGGGCATCTTCATGCCCAATGCAGGCCTATGGATCCTGCATCGGTCCTAATGATGCCAGGACCTTAAAGAATATGTAAACCTAACATTTCATATTCCTGATATGTGCCTGCTGTACTTACATGAAACAGCATCATGTTCTCTTTGTATTGCTTCCTTTGTGTGTTGCTGCCAGTCCCCCTGCTTTCCTATTAAACACTTACCACACTAAGCAGGAGGACACAGCATGGTTAGTTCTCTAGCTATGCTAGCATGCTCTTCTCCAATCATCATTTTTAGCCTGACACACTTCCTCTGCAAAGCTACTCATTGGTAAGCTCAGTGTGGTGCTGTTTCTCCCCCCCCCCCCCCAGCTTTTATGATGCTGAGAACTGAGGGTCCCTTAGGTCCCTTTCGCACAGGTGGACTGATCCGGTCAGCCTGTCCGTTTTATAAGCAGACCAGATCAGATGCTCCATTGCCATCTATAGAGAAGCGGGTGTAAACAGACACGTGTCCATTTACACCCACCTGCATCCGATCCTACCTGCTAAAAAACAGACGGCTGGCAGATAGGATGACAGTCGGTCCATCTCCATCCGACAGCTCATAGAGGACAGCAGGCGGTGTCTGTGTGCGCTCTGCATAAGCAGAGCGGACACGGGCCTGTCATCTGCTTGCTCAGTGGGGATCAGTAGGCAGATCCCCTGCTGAGCAAGCAGACCCGTTTATGGGTCCGCCCTGTATGAAAGGGGCCTAATAATAATTAAAAAAAGGGAAGTGTTTAGAATGTATTTTTTTTTATATCTATACACAAATGTGTTGCCTTTCATTTCGATTTTAAAATGAATGGGTTGTTTTATGAGGTGAAGGTTTACAATCACTTAAAGAACGGGGGGGGGGGGGGGGGGGGGAGATGCTGCAGGGGTCAAGCAGCAGAGGATTGGGTAATTCCATCTTTTTTTTCTATGTCCCCTAGATCTAAACAAGAAGTTAACCTTGACAGTGGGGTAATTTTCAAGTTTCCTGGAGTTGGACTTCAAAATATACTCACATGTCCATGTCATGTATGCTTTATCATTTCTTAGAATGCTGAATAAATATTATGAACGTACTTCATAGAATGGAAGTACAACTAGGATAAAACACTGGTTGAGATCCGAAAAACTGTATTGAGAAAAACACTGCAACTGCCATTTCTGACTATAATCTCTGAAAATGCTAGGTGTCTGGCTGTCACGCTGACCCTCTTCATTGAATACTTTGAGTCACTGACTCCCAACACATACACAGGTAAAGACTTCTAAGATAAATACACAAAGTACAAACTGTAGTATTCAGAGAATGACATACTCCAAAGGTATTACTGGTTTTGTTTGCAGGCGGAAATTATTATATAGGTAAGCTTTAGATTGGTTTTAAATCCTGCCTCCTGTAATTAATAAATCCGGTCCATCCAGACTGGCTGAACCCACCCCAGATTAAGCTGTAGCTATTTAGATGTTGAAAAGAAAGTTAAGGAATTGATGATATAGAAAACTTTAGTAGCAAACAGTGGTGTTAGTATCTGTAGAATGGCATGAATGTGCAAATCGCAAGAAGGGATGTGCAAATCGCAAGAACGGATGTGCAAATCACAAGACCGGACAAGCAAATCTGCATGTATTCAACAGTGAAAATATTTCACAAACACAGATTTTGTTGTATTATTAGATAGATTTACATTTAGTCATTTGGCCAGATTTCCCCTTTCAAGACTAATGGAAACTATTTTAAACTATTTTAAACTGAGAATGATTCTCTGCTGTGCTCAAAGTCTTCCAACTTAAATGTCAGAGACTTCTTACCATATTGGTGTGTTTGAAGCTTCTGTCATAGATTTCTGTCTTCCAAAAGAAACATCTCTTATGAGATACAAGAACAATTGAGTATTGTCCATGATGCTTGTTTTATTTGCACTAACATCCAAATTTTTAGGACATGCTTTCGGGGTGTGTCCCCTTCTTCAAGGACCAAGCAGTACCGGGTACTGCTTGAACCTTGAAGAAGAGTACACATCCCAAAAGCTTGTCCTTAAAATTTGGAAACTAGTGCAAATAAAACAAGTATCATGGACAATACTCAATTGTTCTTGCTGCAAGTGCACGAAGATACACAAGACAATAGGCAGCAGAGGAACTTGCTGCCTATTTTTACTTTGCCAGTTCATTGGACTTTGAGACCGAAAAAGTCAGGTCAAGTTTTATAAGAGTTTTATATATGACTCTATAGGGGAGAGGCAGCATCCCGGGGCAGAGCTGCCCTAATTAGTAAGGATATATGATGTGTTTGTCAGAGCTGGCTGGCGTACAGCTCTCCACCTAGATCTACCTCCCGCACCCTCAGCCACTAACCAGACCCGTTCAACCAGTTGTGGCTGACGCTCATTCCCACGGCTGTCTGTTTTTAACCTGTTTCAAACGGGTCTTTAAAAGCTTTAAACTCTTGAGATTTGTCTATAAGCGTTTGCAAACATTGACTGCGCTCTCAGATCATAGGGTGCTTCATTCATACATATACATACACACAGAAAAACACAAAAGGGACTTTACTCCACAATGTATAGATAGACATTAATAGGTCTGCTCCCACGCTCTCCCTCATGCACTGCATGGAAAAAAAAATGTTCACAAGCAAAGGGCATAGAAGAAAAAAAAAAAAAGATAAAAACAAAGATAAAACTGATAAAAGTGCAAACAATTGAAAAATTTACAAAGATGTCAGAATAGGATAAATAAGAAACTCTAAAGCTTTCTTCAAGGACGACATGGCAAACATGGTGAGCACTCACAAATATTTGCAGCACACACAGTTTTAAAAAAAAACGCCTCTAGAAACACTTAGGTGTTAACCAATTCCTCAGACTTGCAAGCATTCAGCCAGAAACCCAAGGGCCACCTGCAGCTGAGGTAGGAGTTAAACTATGGGAAGTGCAAGCTGACACCTCCATTTTGAAAGACTGGAGGTCAAAGATGACCGATGGTCCAAGTACTGCTTGTGTGCGGGGAAAAGGTATCCCAAAGCTGGCCATAGACAGATCAAAATTCGGCCAGTTGAGAAGGGACAAGCAGAATTTCGATCAGTGTGTGGTCATCCCTGTTCCTTCTACAAAAGTTGATGAAACAACCTTCTTCTGTGGAACATGCATGCAACATGGAAAACGTGTCGAAAGGTGGTTGCAACCAATTGCGAGTCCCATGGTCAGAATATAACGCCCCAATAGGGGAAGACTGCTCCATCCACCTAGTTTATGTGGATGGAGGAAACTTACCTTTTTACTTTTGTTCAGCCTGCTGGCTGATCGAAAAAAAAAAAAACTACCCATCTATGGCTAGTTGCAGATCCTTTGCTACAATGCCTGTTGGAAAAAAGTGAACACAACTGCAGCATGCAGCAGACCATTGCCCATGTAATCATGATGGTCTTTTCCATACACACTTCTACGTATCAAGGAGCAGAAAACCAATCAAAAATAACTGGGTAGGAACAGACTGCCTGTTTGTGATCTGTGGCCTTCGAGGGGTTTACTTACTGGTAGTCTAGAATCGGCACTCGGGAAATAGAAAAGGATAAAATACTTTGGGTAGCTCAGTCATAGAGTACTTGACACATTTTATGGTAAGATGAGAAGGACATACTAACCAGGCCTGGTGTCCCGGATCAATTAAACCTACATGCAAAGCTGTTCCAGAAAAGGTTAATCTCCCAAACCACAGAGTGATTCATTGTTTAAAAAAAAAAAAAAAGACAAATAAATCTTGCAGGTTTTTTTTCCCTTTCAAAACACATGCCAGAAATTGTTTAATGCAGCTAGTGTTACAGAGGTGGAGTTCTATGGTCAGATAATCACTGTATTCATAGGACATTGTGCCCTACTCTTCTCCTTCGGAATGGCATTGTACTTTGGCTTTTGTGAGCCATCTTGTGACATGCTGCCCAGACGTACTGACACCATCTTGATTTCGACTGTTCGAGCTAATAAATGAAAGTTCCCTTTTAAAAAGGGCCAGTACAATGAAAAGGGTTTGTGTTGCCCAAACAAAATGCAGCTGAGTCACTTAATAAAAGCCATATAATATAGAATTGACTGCTAAGAGCAACTAACTTTTTATAAACCTCAAATGCAAGATTCTTAAAGAGAACCATTCTTCACCGAGTGTTAATCTGATGTAAGAATGCAGCCTGATCCCCCCGGGACCGGCACGTGTAGTTGTTGGATTCTCTCCCTGTCAAAGCAGAAAGGCTAGTCCAAAATAAGACAACAAGGTCTTCATGGTGGTTGGCTGGTTGGTCCCTCAGAGCAATGCTGAGAACTGTTACTGTAAATAAAATGACAGATTCTCTTGGGGTAGATTTAGACATGCATCCAAATCTCCCTTGCCTCTGAACCCCGAGGATGTAATAAGACGCTGCTTTACCACCTGTTTTAACCCCATCAACAATCATGCTGGCATCATGTGCGTTACCTATAGTTGTGGGAGCTTGCGTGCTTTCCCATTCACTTGAATGGGCAGCGTTACATTTCTACAAGTTGGCTGAACCTTGCCACGGGGCAAAGTGAAGCATTGCGGCACATAAGCATTCCTGTCAGCTGCCTATTGTAGCTTAAGGAGAAGGGTGGCTGTCAGTTGGTAAAAACATATTGGGGCAGCACAGTGGCTAAATGGTTAGCATTTCTGCCTGGCAGTACTAGGGTTGCTGGTTTGAATCCCAACCACAGCACCACCAGCCTGGAGTTTGAATGTTCTCCCTGTGCCTGCGTGGGTTTCCTCCAGGTACTCCGGTTTCCTCCCACACTCCAAAGACATGCTGGTAGGTTAATTGTCTCCTGTACTGTCTCAAGGGGACCTTAGATTATATGCCCCTTGAGGGTTAGGGACTGACATGAATGTACAATATATATGTAAAGCGCTGCGTAGGTTGACAGCGCTATAAAAGTACCTGAAATAATAATAACAACATGGCTCAAACACATTTTTGCCCCCCAGCCGCACGTCTAAATCAGACCTAAAGCCGGCCATAGATGGACCAAATCTTGGCCAGTTGAAAGCGGAGATTAGATCCATCTATAGGCAGGCCAATCGTACTCAGGTTGGTCCATCAAGGGAGGGATTCCTCCATCAACACTTACCCATGGTTCCAGAAAAAAAAAAATCACATCATCTATGGCCTGTCTAATGCCCCATACACACAATAATTATTTCTTTGTTCAACCCAGGGGGCTGAAAAAAAAACAAATGGGGCTGGGGGGGTTTGAGCTTGGGTTGGGAGGACAACTTCTGCTTCCGATCGCCTAGACCAGCGGTTCTCAACCTGGGGGTCGCGACCCCTTTGGGGGTCGAACGACCATTTCCCAGGGGTCGCCTAAGACCATCGGAAAACACATATTTCCGATGGTCTTAGGAACCGAGACACCGCTGCTCTGACTCAGTCGATGTGTGGGCGGGATGACACGCTGCCCTGTCACCTGGCCACACCTCCGGGATCCCTCAACAACTCCGCCTCCTCGCCGCTGATTGGCCACCGGAACTGTAGCTCAGGAGAGGCACACAGGCGGCCAATCACCGGCGAGGAGGTGGAGCTTGGAGAGGAGGAGCCGAGCGGCAGCGCGCGTAGATCTAAGAAGATCGAGGGAACTGCCGGAGTAAGTGAAGAGGAGAGCGGCCAGAGAAGGAAGACAGCTGACAGGTAAGTGAGAGAGCGAGCCCAGGCTGGAGCAGGGGTCAGCAAGGTAAGTATCATTGGTGTCAGTGGGAGGAATAGTGCCCCATCATTTGTGTGACTAATACCAACAATGGGGCACTATTTCTCCCACTGACACCAATGATGGGGCACTATTTCCTCCCCTCCCCCCCACTGACACCAACGATGGGGCACTATTCCCCCCCCCCACAGACACCAACAATGGGGCACTATTCCTCCCCCCACTGACACCAAGAATGGGGCACTATTCCTCCCCCCACCGACACCAACGATGGGGCACTATTCCTTCCCCCCACAGACACCAAGAATGAGGCACTATTTCCCCCTCCCCCCACTGACACCAAGAATGGGGCACTATTTCCCCCTCCACCACACTGACACCAATGATGGGGCACTATTCCTCCCACTGACACCAATGATGGGGCACTATTCCCCCCACTGACACCAACGATGGGGCACTATTCCCCCCACTGACACCAACGATGGGCCACTATTCCCCCCACTGACACCAACGATGGGCCACTATTCCCCCCACTGACACCAACTATGGGGCACTATTCCCCCCACTGACACCAACGATGGGGCACTATTCCCCCCACTGACACCAACGATGGGGCACTATTCCCCCCACTGACACCAACGATGGGGCACTATTCCTCCCACTGACACCAACGATGGGGCACTATTCATCCCACTGACATCAGTGATGGGGCACTACTCCTTTCACTGACACCAATGATGTGGCACTACTCTTCCCACTGCAAAATTAGTTATGAAGTAGCAACGAAAATAATTTTATGGTTGGGGGTCACCACAACATGAGGAACTGTATTAAGGGGTCGCGGCATTAGAAAGGTTGAGAACCACTGGCCTAGACCATGGGTGGGCAACTGTGGCCATCCATCTGTTGTAGAACTACAAGTCCCATGAGGCATTTCAAAACTGACAGTTACAAGCATGACTCCCGAAGGCAGAGGTATGATAGGACTTGTAGTTCACCAACAGCTGGAGGGCCACAGTTGCCCACCCCTGGCCTAGACGATCGCAAAGCAAGTGGGAACGGGTACCTGTCAAATTCGGGTACCCCCAATCCACCCACTCCTCAAAGGTGCCAATCCTTCCCCTTTTGGGTGGAGTTCCGCTTTAAAAACTTTCTATAGAGGATACCTGTATAAATTGAAACTTCAGTGTGTTTGCAGTAACACAAATTTTATTTTCTACATTACTGTAAAGATTTGTAGATTTACCACTAGAAGGAGCACTACATTCCACTGCAATCACTCAGCCTCCTTGCTAAACAGCTCCTGAGACATAAATCAGCCACTAAAGGAGTGCACTGGCTTCAGTGACCAGTTAGAGAGGGACAGTATGGCTAACCAGGGTACAGCATCAAAAAATGAGGTGCAGAGCCTGCATATATAATCTTTGGTGACCAAGGGATATCAAATCAGCATATTACAATGATATCGCCAGGCTTCTGTGTTGCAGATGTGCACAGAGTCTATGCACAGCTGCAGAATGTAGGGGGGGGGGCACACAACACAGAAACCTCCGCGCACGCAGTGAATACCTGCACACACACATCTCCAGCGTCTGCTTTTGTTCCATACACCTGTCAGGCACTCCCTGGTACTTCATTCTCCTCCCCACACAAACACACCCTGAGAATACAAGCTGTTCTTCTCTCTCTGCCCTGCGGTGTGAGAAAGACCCATCAAGCTAAACATGAACAAAAAGAACAATGGGCACCTGACCTGTGCCAGCCACCTTCTCCTCACATACAAAGTCTGTAGAACACAATAGAACTTGCTATGACAGCTGTAGACTACAGAACCAGTACAAGGTCGGCAACCACCTCCTCAATCACACTATCCTACCTAAATCTGAAGTCCAGACTAAACAAATATCTTCTGAATACAAGAGCCAAGTGTTTTCCTACTTAGATCCTGATGTTCTTTGAGTATTTCTACCAGATCTGTGCAGTGATTCAGCCTCTTCACATAAGCTTCCTGTAATAAAGACCAGTCATTACTGCTCTGTCCTTGTGCAGAGTGACTGGTCTTCTATCCACCCCTTCTGTGGTTTTCCTCAGACATCCTATAGTGGGTGAATCTGCTGGGACAGACAGTGAAGGGAAATCTACCCTGTGGAAAGTCATGAAGCCCTCAAGAATGTCCTTGGATAACAAACAAGGTCCAGTTGTGCGGTATATGCACATCTCACAGTACAATGCTTGGTGCCTGGATGATCTATTGCCAGGCTCCAGAAGAATCTCAGGTGCTGCCTACATAGGCCAGACCATGAACAATACTGCAAGCTGACCAAGAATGGCACAATGGACATGCTGACTGCCTTTCCCAGCATACTCTGTAATGGTATGTGAATGCAACGGTCCCACCAATAATGGTGGTCTTCACCTTTCGAAAAATGTTCCCAGCACTATACGAACCAAAAGTAGGCCGGGCACAGAGAATCATAACTAGCTGAAGGAGGAGATATTTACTTTATATTCATATAAGCTAGTCAGAGAAGATGGTTTGAATTTTTCCACAATGTAACCAGCACATGAATATGCAAACCCTAGCCTGAGATCCCGACTCCACCATAGCATGTTCCAAATAAAGGAGCAGGGATGAGCAGCAAGTTAGTAACATAGGAATATGAAAAAAAACCCCTGTATCTACAGAACCAGAATAATGTCTATCCCAGATTTAAAAAAATAAAAAAAAAAAAGCCTCCAAAAAAAGGGTGGCTAGCTGGTTTCTACAATCCTGCCAGATTAGGCATGCAGTAATTAATTAATGCAAAAATCAGCACTCATCCAAGGATTGTAAAATCTTCTTTATTAAATAATGGATTAAAACACCATGGTATAAAGAGTGTTGACGCGTTTCAGCTAGGTACAGCCTTATTCATACGGTTATGACGAAGGCTGTACCTAGCCGAAACACGTCAACACAGTTTATACCAAGTTGCTTCAATCAGTTATTTAAGAAGCTGTTACAGTCTGTGCATTCAGACTACATGGTGGGCACACGGGAGTCCTAGCTGCAGAACCATCACTTGCACACAGACATTGGACCTATCCGGCTTAAGTACAGCAAGTTTAATTTTTGATGCGGTCTGCCAATCCCTCACACAAGGCTATTCAATATACAGCACAATGCATGGCTTAACCTTCCTTATACTAATACATAATAACATGTTTCACAACTTATATACAATACAAAGCCAAAAGCATCCTCAAACACACAATATGATGTCCAGAATGCCAAGAAATTCAGAGCACCGTTCCCAAAAGGACAGATGTAATAGGTAATCACAAACATTGACCAAGTTCATACAAAGACAAAAAGATTGTGTTTTTGCCTTTGCGGTTAAACTGGATGCAGAGCCAAAACATTTTTTTTTTGTCCGAGTAGACTGATCCTCTCTATCTGTTCTGAAGACCACTGTCACCAAGAAAATGGCTAAAAGTCCAAAATTGTAAAAAAGGTACCAACTGGCAAGAATATCCACATTTTAAACCCCCTTACTGCTGACTCTCACCAGCCCATTAAGTGGTCCTCAAGGCCACAGGCCAGCTTCCTATCATGTGATCATTCTGATTGGCTGTCACAGTGGTTACCTGATCAGAAACCCATGCAATCAATCAAACAAACCGTGACAAATCAATGCTGGGGGTTCCAAATGAACGCTCTCCCAGCGACAATGACCCAAAGCATACAAGTAATTCAACAAAACAATGGCTGCAACAGCACAGAATACGCCTTCTGGAGTGGCCCAGTCAGAGTCCTGACCTCAACCCGATTGAAATGCTGTGGCATGACCTTAAGATAGCGATTCACACCAGACATCCCAAGAATATTGCTACACTGAAACAGTTTTGTGAAGAGGAGTGGTCCAAAATGACTGCAGATCGTTGTGCAGGTCTGATCTGCAACTACAGGAAACGTTTGGTTGAGGTTATTGCTGCCAAAGGAGGGTCAACCAGTTATTAAGTCCAAAGGTTCACATACTTTTTCCTCCCTGCACTGTGAATGTTTACATGTTATGTGCAATTAAACCATGGCAACATCTAATGTTTGTGTAGTATTATGTTCAGCAGACTGTGTTCGTCTATTGTTGTGACTTAGATGATGTTCAGAGCACATTTTATGCCCAATTCATGCAAAAAAACTCCACGTAATCCCAAGGGGTTCACATACTTTTTCTTGCAACTGTATGTATAGCTGGCAACAATGGTTTGATTTAGTGCCGAGTGAGCAACAGCAATAGGGAGATCTTCAATGGACACATCTGTTCTGGTGACAAGAGGAGGAGACTTCCCCTTTTTTGTAAAACTTCCCTCGCACCTCCTGTTGGGTCTCTGAGACAGGAAGTGAAGAAAAACCCTCCCAACATGACACAGACAGCAAAAAATAAACTGATGTGGGCTTTACAATTACCCTACTCTATCCAAAATTTAAAAAAAAAAAAAACTTCTGGCTATACACTGTATTTAACGAAAGTACACAAAACAGAGGTCCTGAAGCAGTAAAAAGCACTGAACCCCGATATTTCCTGTACAGGAATATCACACCACATGCACAGACTAAGCTCTGCCAATCACTCAGCACTACATTATAAAACATAGACATCACTCCCATCGCTGTCAGGTGTAGCAGTCGAAGGCCGGGATGTTCCAGCTCTGATGCCTAAGGCAGCAACCGAAACAGATCTGCACCTATTTCTAGCATTAACTTTGTATTACACAAGTGTGCACAAAAATCCACAATCCACATCTACCTATTAATGGGTAAAAACGCACATAACAAGTCACTCATTTACCAGCAGCTGTTTTTAGAAATATAAAATGATGTCACCATGAGGTTTCAGTCTTGGGTGGAGGACAGTATGCTGGCTTACTCTCTGACTACTTTTAATTCTCCGGGACCCCAGAATCAGTGTGACCTCGGCAACTTCCTGAGCAGATAGCTGGTGGTGATTCATCCAAAGTCAATATCAGTTTTGTGAAAACAAGACCTTCAACTCCATACCCAACACTATTGAAACATAACAAAAAGGGGAATGCACACATCCTATATAAACTGAAATACTGGGATGTACCGTATGCTGGGAAAGAGAGCAGTGCAAATTTCACTGAAATCCCAATCCCCCACCCTATAGAACAATGGCAAGTTTATTGTACTGATACATACATCCATCCTTTTTTACATTTTTAAATGCTGTTACTTAATAAATGTGCACAGTGGTAAATGGTTAGCACTTCCGCCTGGCAGTACTAGGATTGTTGGTTCGAATCCTAGCCGCAGAACCACCTGCCTGGAGTTCTCCCTGTGCCTGCGTGAGATTCCTCCGGGTGCTCCGGTTTCCTTCCACAATCCAAAAACATGCTGGTAGGTTAATTGGATCCAGTCTAAATTGGCCCTAGTATGTACATGTATGTATGTGTGTTAGGGACCTTAGATTGTGCACCCCTTGAATGTACAATATATATGTAAAGCGCTGTGTAATATGACGGCGCTATATAAGTACCTGAAATAATAAATGTTACACTATCATGGAAACCAAACAATGGAAAAAAGGAATTTTATGGTATAGCTGACAAGTAAATCAACCATGTTTAGCAGCAGCCCCTCTCAACCTTTTTTTTTTTTCTTTTTACAACAAAGGAACCCCTAAAATAATTTTCAAGTCTTGGTAAACCCTTACTAAATCCAATTCACTGGGGGTCAATGCAAAAAATGGTCCTTACGTTGGTGGTTAGTGGAAGGAATGCCACCCTCATGGACAGCTAAAATAATTTCCGTCATACTGCTGGCTTTGCCCAATGGAGCTGGTCATGGAACTATGCAAGGACCATCATATAGGAGGCCAATCAGCCACAGCTCAGGGAACCTAGATCCCTCTGGAGGAACCTTCGGGTTCTACAGATCCTTGGTTGAAAATGGCTGCTGTATGGGAACAAATCATAAAATCCCAGAACTGACGTTACAAATGGGGCAATTCAAACCACGCATATGGTGAAATATCCCCAAGCAGAATAAACAGATCCTAAAACGTGCATGGAGATATTGTTTTTTGCTGTGATAGTTGAATTTGGCCACATCCCCTCCCATCTACCTATTGGTCAGTGGGGCCATCCATCAGGCTAAAAATCAATAGAAAGGCTTGGAACCAGGGGGCAAGCCCAATTTATCCAGTTAAAGCAATTTGGAAAGAGGTTTTCCTGCCTATACCTTGGGTCAGCTGTCATTCTGAGGAATCAGGAAAACAGAAGCACATTAGAATTTGGTCATATAGAAGCAACATTATTCCACATTATCTGATCAACATTCCATTAGATCCGTCAGATCCAGAAATGTCATCAGGAAGAATATACCAGAGCAGGGGCGGACTGAAAACTCATGGGGCCCCCGGGCAATAGGGGATCATGGGGCCCCTGTGTCCTCACCCACACTCAAACTACACCCAAAAAAGCCTATGAAAGGTACCAGGGGCATCTCATGGGGCCCCCTACTTACCCCGGGCCCTCGGGCAGTACCCGAGTGCTTGAATGGTCAGTCCGCCCCTGCCACAGAGTATGCAACAATGCAGCCACTGAAATACAAGGATACCTTGAAATGAGTGATCTTGCCAACAGATCGTAACATGTAAGTAGAAGTAAACAGACCAAATGTCTGCTAGAAATATCTTGAGCGACTTGGCCCTAAATTTGGCTTATTCATTTGCACCTTGAGCAAACCTGTAGTAGTGTAGTAGGGGACTTAGGTATACCTGTATGCGCAAATTGTGGTTATCTGCATGTTAAGTGTTTGTATGCCGTATTTTTAAGGTTCATTTAGGGTTCCGTGTATTTTTTGGGGAGTATGGCCAGGAGTGTATGCTCATTTGTGGCTGCTCAGCCTGTACAGATAATTTATAGGTTCGGAGGCTCCACAGTTGACCACAAGAAATTGCACATGGAGAGATTACCAAAGTTTAGGGACAGATGAGCAATCCTGGATTCAAACAGCCTTCATACAGAGTAACTCAATTGTCTGTAGCCACTGCATGTAATTGCTCCTCGAGTGATTACATGTGAAAAGCCGGAGTGTAAGCCGCTCACGGATTTCTACAGGCCTCCTGTCTGAGGCTGTTTGCAAACACCTGCCTGTACCGGAAGCAGAAATAAGCTGATCTGGGTAGTGTATGTCCATTAAGTGCCATGTGAATGAGCCTTTAAAGTACAAATTCATGTTCGAAATCCCAGCCATCTCAGTAAATGTAACTGTCACACCAATACCCCTATGCCACCCCAGGGGTCCTACTGACCTCTCCCCCCCCCCCCCCCCCCAAGTAAGTGTCTGCTTGTACACTAAATTGAATGGGTCATCTAGAATTACAAGACAAACAATACATGCAAGTCTATGGGAGCTCAGTGGGTGCAGGAGGAGGCAAGTACTGACCTTGGGGTGGGGGTGTCTGGATGTTTTTCCAAGTAACGTGAACTTGTACTTTAAACAATACTTTTTTGCATTTTATTTTCACAGAACTTTCATTACTCTCACAAGTCAAAAATCTAAGTAACAGTCCACAAAGGAATAAACTGCAGTAAACAGTGGAAATGGTGCATTGCCATCTGTAATCCTTTATACATACACTACAATGTAATTACTTACAGACAAGCAGCTTCTCCATTGGAATACATTGTACATCTTGCTCCGTTCTGACACTGTCTGTAGGTATCTAAACATTGGAAGCCTGTGGATGACAAAATGAACTGCTTTTACAATAATGCCATAGTGCCATTAAAGCCAAATAATTCACAAAGCAATCCAGACTCACACAAATTACGGTTTAAAACAAAAAAACAAACAAAAAATCTCAGTATAAAAACTGTTCAATGTTTTCTTTTTGCATTTTGTCTGGTTATTTCACCACTTAAAAATTGACTTCAGTGACATCATCATCATGTTCTGTTCCTCCTTTGGTCTGCCTAAACCGCTATCTCTCCAGCTCCCAGTGCCTGAAACAAGTTAGGGTAGCACAGATGGTTCACAGGGCTTGAACCCCTATTCTCTGCATTACTACTGGTATGCAGGGAAATAACTAGGATGACCAGCTATATCCTGTATCACCTATTTCGCCTCTGGTCCTGATGCAGCATAAAAGTGTGCAAAACATGTTGACCATCTGTATAGGGAAAAATATTATTGACGTAAGTATTTGATGTGCTTTGGTGACCGCATTGATAAATGTGTATTCTAATGCACCTAGCAATTTTTTTTTTAACTTGGGTCTTATGTCAAGACAGGTATATGCCGGTATTAATAAAGTATATATTTTTTGCAATTCTGGGAGTATTTTTTTTCCTATCTGTCCTACCTATTTTTTGCAGTATCTAAAAAAAAAATGTCCAGTATAAGAATACATGCTAACCTAGCACAAATGTAAGACAACCTGCAAAGAGCTTGCAGGCAGTACAGGACCTGGCTATACTGTCTTCAAGGGTGTCTGGATCACAATACCAGATGAACAAAATTAAAAATCTTTGGGCAGGTAGAAGACTTCATAAATAAATGCATCTGATCACTGTATTCAGCAGTTTACATAAAGCGCAGTACTCGGCGCTAGAGATATCCAGAAACTCTGTACTAAACAATGCTAAATAAATGGGGCCTTGAAATGGTGATAGCAGTCACACAGGTTCTGTCATTTGATATTTGTGCTGAACCCTGAGAATGGGAAAGAATCTGAAAGATTTCCCCTGACAAGCACCTACATACACAGGTGCAGATTATCCATTCTACCTAATCAACGGCTCTGGGGATCAGTCAGGGGGAGGCATCCTGCTCTGCATTCAAAAGTTGCTCTGACTCCACTCCAGCCAGACTGATTACTACACACAGTGAATGAAATAAGTATCTGATCCCCTGCTGATTTTGAATGTTTGCCCACTCAAAAAGAAATGATCAGTCTAAAAATCGAATGGTAAGTGTATTGTAATAACACTGAGAGACAGAATAGCAACAAAAAATTCAAAAGAAATGCAGGTCTAATATATTATGCACTGATTTGCATGTTCATGAAGGACATAAGTATTTGATCCCCTATCATTCAGCAGGATTTCTGGCTACCAGTTGTCTTTCATACAGGTAACAAGCTGAGATTAGAAGCAGTCTCTTAAAGTGAATGCTGCTAATCTCATTTTGTTACCTGCATAAAGACACCTGTCCACAGGAGCAATCAAACAATCAGATTCCAAACTCTCCACCATGGCAAAGACAAAAGAGCTGTCCAAGGATGTCAGGGACAAGATTGTAGACCTACACAGGGCTGGACTGGGCTACAATACAGTCGCCAAGCAGCTTGGTGAGAAGGTGACAACAGCTGGTGCAATCATTCACAAATGAAAGAAACACAAAAAACAAAAGTCAGTCTCCCTAGGTCTGGTGCACCATGCAAGATTACACCTCGTGGAGTGTCAATGATCATGAGAACAGTGAGGAATCATCCCAGAACTACACGTGAGGATCTTGGCAATGATCTCCAGGCAGCTGGGACCACAGTTACCAAGAAAACAATTGGTAACGCATTACGCCGACAAGGATTGAAATCCTGCAGTGCCCGTAAAATCCCTCTGCTCAAGAAAGCACATGTCCAGGCCCGTCTAAAGTTTGCCACTAAACATCTGAATGATGCAGAGGAGGACTGGTTGAAAGTGTTGTGGTCAGATGAGACCAAAATCGAGCTCTTTGGCATCAACTGAACTCACCGTGTTTGGAGGAGGAGGAATGCTGCCTATGACCCCAAGAACATCATCCTGTCAAACATGGTGGTGGAAACATTCTGCTTTGGGGGTGTTTTTCTGCTAAGGGGACAGGACAACTGCACCTCATCAAATGGATGATGGATGGGGCAATGTACTGTCAAATCTTGGGTGAGAACCTTCTTCCCTCAGCCAGGGCATTGAAAATAAGTCATGGATGGGTGTTCCAGCATGACAATGACCCAAAACACATGGCCAAGGCAACAAAGGAGTGGTTCAAGAAGCACATTAAGGTTCTGGAGTGGGCTAGCCAGTCTCCAGACCTTAATCCGATTGAAAATCTGTGGTGAAAGCTGAAAGTTCGAGTTGCCAAATGTCAGCCACCAAACCTTAATGACTTGGAGAGGATCTTCCAAGAGGAGTGGGCCAAAATCCCTTCTGAGATGTGTGCAAACCTGGGGGCCAACTACAGGAAACATCTGACCTCTGTGATTGCCAACAAGGGATTTGTCACCAAGTACTAAGTCATGTTTTGTGAAGGGGATCAAATACTTATTTATCTCATGAACATGCAAATCAGCGCATAATTTGTTAGACATG
Organism: Staurois parvus; assembly: GCF_062004578.1. Taxonomy (NCBI): domain Eukaryota; kingdom Metazoa; phylum Chordata; class Amphibia; order Anura; family Ranidae; genus Staurois; species Staurois parvus. The sequence goes on along the minus strand of NW_028319124.1, from coordinate 3,680,080 downwards.
CATTTCTTCTGAATTTTTTGTTGCTATTCTGTCTCTCAGTGTTACAATACACCTACCATTCGATTTTTAAATGGATCATTTCTTTGTGAGTGGGCAAACATTCAAAATCAGCAGGGGATCAAATACTTATTACTTTCACTGTATACATGTAGTGCTGAACAGCGATTGGGCCATTCAATAAAATAGCCAGTGATCAGATCAGAAAGCCTAGAAACAATACAATTATTAGCTGGAATACTTTTTGTTTGTTAACTCAACAGTCATTAAGCAAAGGCGGTAACTTCACATTTCACTATAGTAAAATCTGCTAGATGTGACATTTGAAGGAGGAATGATCGGCTTGGAAGGAAGGGGGTGAAGAAACCCAGTAGGGAGATTTCAAAGCCAAAAATTGTTTAAAGTGGTTGTACAGGAAGAAGTTTTTTTTTTTTTTCCGTTAATGCATTCTCTGCATCAGGGTAGAAAACCTTCTGTGATCTGTTCCTCCCCTCCAAATACTTACCTGAATTTGATCCAGTGCTGTGCCTGAGAGCAGTAACACTGCTATTCCTTTACAGGACAGGCAGGCAGCAACAGGAGCCAATGGCTCCTGCTGCTGCCAGTCAAATCCAGTGAGGAGGGAGTGGGCCGAGCCACACTGGCAATAAACGCACATAGTCTGGCTCATGAGTGAGCATGCATGAGTGCCCCCCATAGCAAGTGGCTTACTAAGGGGAAACTCAGAAGGAAGGAAGAGCTAAGGGCACCAGCAGGGGACCCCAGAAAAGGAGGTTTAGGGCTGCTCTGTGCAAAACCATTGCACAGAGCAGGCAAGTGTGACATGTTTAGAAACTTTACAATCACACTACCTGTCGACCACCTAACTGGGAAAACACGTCATTGGTTTAACGTTTAATACCAGGGCTGCAGCCACTCCAAATGGAGTCCGATTGTGCCCTCTGATGTCTATGGCTGCTTTTAGGCATAAGTCATCAGCTTGTGATTTGAGGAACATGGTTTTTGGAGGACTGACCAATGAAAATCCATTATAGACATCTGGCACAGGACATAGGTTTAAAAGGTTACTACATCCAAGGAATAAAACACACAACAGCAGGAGCAGCAGCTAATAAAAACCAGTCTTTTAAGGTAACAGGTTTCCAGTGAACACGCGATAACCTGTGTTGGGACAGGGTTAATGGAACATTAATATAATAGTTTTTTTTTCCTTCATGTTTTGTTTTAGGGTGGGGAACCGTGGGAATGTTACACCTCTTCGGATTATTTACGGGGATACAAAAATTACGGGTGGGGTTTTGTTTTGTGGTTTGTGTTAACCTGAAATCCTAGACACATACCTGCTATTGAAACGGGACAAAAGCTGCGTCAGGCCTATTGTATTCCTATTAGAGAAGGGGTGGTGTTACTCTATCCATAGGGTTCTGACACAGGCTGTGCTTTTCGGACCGGCCTCTACAATGTACACAACTAAATCTTACCATAGAGGACATTCAACACGGCCTGCTCAATAGCAACCCGCCAGGAACACATTCCTGTAATACAATAGAACATTTTGAGCCACACGGCAATGAAGCGCGATAAACAACCTTTTTACGGAAGGTGCACAACGAGCCTGCGCCTTTAGTATGCGCACTAAAAACGCAAGGCGTAACGCGGATCTCAGATGCTAGCTGGAATACCAGTCTAGCTGGGGAAGACAGGGTAAGAGGGATGGAAAGGGTGAAATACTTGCCTCTGCTGGAGAAAATACAGCTCCAAGATTCCTCCAGTGCTGATGACTAGAACCCTAGGCATTTGTTCCACCTTCAGCAGAGATCACATAACCAGTCAATCGATTCTCCCTCTCTGCAGGCACCATGAATAAAATTCCCTTGCTCATGTGTCCAGGATTTAAAGTGTTACTACACCCAGGACTCTGCATTCACTATATCTGGTCTCCCACGGTACACACAACATGGAAATGCAATTATTTTGGTAAATATAAATCGCTAAATACCTTTTCTCATCAGCAGTTAGAGCAATCTTGTGACTTCTATCAGTGTCCATCAGAGTACTGCTTAAAGCTTGTAGAATGAGTTTTCATTCTGCTCTGGCAGTCCTATGAGGCTACATGACCCCTGACCCTCTGTCTAGACAGTGCTGATTAACCCTGTGCTGATCACATGCACACTCCCAAAAAAAAAAAAAGAAAAGAAACAAAACTCTAGACATACACATCAAACTGAGCATGTGCAGCTTGCCCCCAAGGCTCCGTTCTATCAGCAGATGGACTGGGGACAGTAGAAGGGGAGGATCAGAGAAGACAGGATCAAACTGCCTTTTTACACATTGTGGAGGATTAACCCCTTAGGTTCCACAATGAGTATAACAGGGATGTGCAAATTATATCGCCTGAAGCCCGGGACATGCAATGCCGGGCAGCTGGTTTTCTTTTACGGTTAGCCCTACTTACTTTTTCGTTATGACCTGACCAATTCCCGGCGATTCCCATTTTAAGTAGAAGTCATCAAGTCACTTCTGCAAGCATCGGAAAGCCCCTCCCCCCAATGTCCTGTTGTGGGTCCTTATATGATGTCCATGCTGCTCCGGCCCAGGGAGAGCTCCATAGTACAGGCTGGATGGAGGAGATCAGAGCCGCAGGAGGCTGGCTCCGGGGCCATGTCTGCCTACTGAACTAGAGACAGAGGAAGAGAGCCGGAATGAGTAGGGGAGAGACCGCGACGTCCACCGGACACACTTCCATCGGAACAACATGGCCTCACCTCCACCTGCAAGACCGACCCTCACATCCACCAGCGGTTAGTGACCCCTACCTAGCGCCTGAGATACCCCTACCTGTAGTGACCCCTAATATCACTTCTACTGGGGACACTGATCACTGACCCACCAAACCTATATGGGGGGGGGGGGGGGGGGGACTCTGACCCCCCTGTTATGCTGCAGAGGACAATGACACCTACCGAATACCCCTTAATTAACCTCTGATTATTTTATTTATTTTTTTTTACATTTAGCCGTTACTTTTTTTTTTGCAAGTGATTCCCTTCTAAGCAGAAGTGATTCAAGTGATTCCAGTCGGGTGTGGAAATTTTTGAAAAAACTACTTGCCCCTCATGACAATCTACTTGTCCAGATAAAAAAAAACAAAATACATTTTTAACCAAAACTGTATTTAAATCTGTTTTAGGTAATGTTTAGGGTGTTTAAGTCTCCATAAAGCCCCTTTTGTTTTTAAACGTTTAATATTTTTAACATTGCGCTTTTTAACTCCTCCTCCCCTCCCTGCCTGTCTCCAACACCGCACCCGAGGACTAGCAGGGAGGGGAGAGACCTTGCAGTGTAATGAGCACCGATTGGCTGCTCCTCAGGAAAGGGGAGGAGTGTCCAGCTTATCCTTTAACCATTTCGCTGCCAGAGCTGTTTTTGCGTTATTTGCACATGTTTAAAAAATCATTTTAGGCCTGAAGATGACACAAACTCCCCAAACATGATATATTTTGTGAAAGCAGAGATCCTAGAGAATAAAATAACAGTAGTTCCAATTTTTTATGTCACACGATATTATCACGAAGGTCTAGGAAACACAAAATTTCAGTAAAAAATACACTTAAGTTAATTGTAGGGCACAAAAAGCAATAAATGATCCAATCTTATTGTAAAATATAAAAGATGAGGTTGCAGCGAGTAAATAGATATCCAACATGTCAAACCCTAAATTTGCACTCACTCGTGAAATGGCAACAAACTTTAGTACCCTATATTTTCTAAAGGGGACACTTAAAGTTGCTTGTCTCTAGCTCCATGTGTTTGCCTGAAAAAGGCGCCATCACTAGGAATGCAGGGAATGGGCATGTGCCAGCTAAATCCTTCCCAACACAGGCATGCTTGCAGTGAAGCTCTGCCTGGGGAATGCTTTCAGGACTCCTCTGTGTAACTGAAATCTGCAGATGACATGACATCACCACATATGACAGGTGCTCTCACTTCACAGGGGGGCGGTGACAATTGTGTACTGTCACCGCTAATGGAAACACCACAAATTGAGTTTGGAAAAGGGGAGGAACACAGAAGCAAGAAGACATGAAATAAAAGGGATGTTCATTTGAAAACCCCCCAAACCGCAGCTAATTACTGGAGAGGAAATTACACATTTATCAGTATTTTGTTTACATGACCACGAAAGTTCTCCAAAATTCTAATATCCCTCCCCCCCCCCCCCCTTGCCCACCACCATATACTTCCTTTATTTCCCTCAGCTGATACTTCTTTTAGCTGCCAGGAGCAAAAGAAAAACCCTGTGTAAGATACGAATTATCAGTGTTGTAGGTCACACAGGGCTAAAGACTTGCCACATTTTCCCAGATGGCCAAATCACATGTTCTTCCATACCTGGGAGTACCAGATCTATCATTTGACTGCTGATTTGGAAGGAGCATGGAAAAGGCAAGTATGTGCTTCTAGGATAAGGGGTATCAGAGAAAACCTAGCTAAGCACGGCTTTATTTTAAGGTGCCTTAAAGGATAAGTTCACCTTTGGAACATGTTACATGTACCAACCATTTTTTAGGGTGGAATATGTAACATGTTTCCATAGCCACAGCTGCACCCCCCCCCCCCTTACCCCACTCTCTGACAGATAATACAGGGAGACGTTTCCCCATACTCTGTCAGATTTGAAAATAGCGTGGCTGTGCTGGGCTCCAGCCACACGGCCACATCACTCATTCACAGAGTTCTGTGAATGAGTAAAAATCAAAAGGCACATCATAAAATATACAGCAAGGTCCAATCTCCCTGGAAGATGTCTTGTAGGGGACTATAGACCTCCAAATGGCTGGCGATCGGCGTTGAGGAAGAGGCGTTACCTCGAAACGTGTCAGCCATTTGGAGGTCTATAGTCCCCTACAAGACATCTTCCAGGTAGATTGGACCTTGCTGTATATTTTATGATGTGCCTTTGATTTTTATTCTTTTGTGAGTATAGCACTTTTTATACAATAAACTAAATTTTTAAAAAGGTAATGCACTAGGCCGGTACACCCTTTGCTTGTCTTTCTGCATGCAGTTCATTTGGATTCCCCTGGTCCGTTGAGGGCAGCAAAGTGTGCATTCCATAGGCTACCTAGGTATGGTTACAGTCAATGCGGAGTCCCATCGTCCAGCGCAGGAGCAAAAGTATATGCTAATTTTTCGTCTGTGAATGAGTGCCTAGAAGTCCCGGCAGCCTTAGCGGCTGTGAGCTTTTAGTTTTCAATGAACTACCACAACGCTGTGGAGCGCCGTGGTAGTTCATTGAAGCTTCCTGTTAGAATATCTGCTTGATTGTACATCCCGTATGGCAAGCAGATATTCTGACAGGTCTGCAGGAGACCTGCATGGCATCAGCGATCTACTGATTGCTGGTCTAATGCTTTACAGGCTTCCTTTGGAAAAAAATTAAAAAATGTGCATTTATTATTTGTGTCGAAAAGGTGAACTTATCCTTTAACTGTGCTGAACATTTATGAAAAATGCTGGTCTATGCTGACTCTGAGATTTCTCTCGCACACACACACACACACCACATGACTATTGCCATGTGCAACCAATGTCATTTGGATCGGGCAGTAATCTGTACATCTGCAGAGAAACAGGCAGTCATGGCCAGCCAGAATCTTTTCAGCCTACTGATGCAGGCGATGTCTACTTGCGATCCCCTGCCTCTTCCACAAACACAATTGCTCAGGTAATCCAATGGGCATGCTCATAGCAAGATTATTTAAGTAAAAAAAAAAAAAAGTTGTAACCAGAACTTATGTTCTTGAATCACAAAAGGCTGAGCTCCTTGCACTATGGGACCCCAAGAGACAGGCTTGTTGCATAATTATCATCCGAAAAAGCCTACCTCCTGGCTTTTTGGATTCAGATTTTTCTTTGAGTGCTCCATCCTAAACTGATCCTTGATATTACAAGTTCTGCTGTATAAGGATTCTACTGCCTATGGTTCATCAGTACTGAAATATGGCTATACCACTGCTGCTGCTTCTATTCTTGGATACCAAGCATTTGTAGCTGTGGCTCTATGATAATCACATCACCTTGTGTAGCCCAATAATTGCAAGTAGTGTGCTAATAAAATTTGAGGGCGTTTCACCCAAAGTGACTAATGGGCCTTTTTGGGAATAAGATGACATACAACAAGGTCACTTGCCAATGCCAAAAAGTAGAACACAGAAAGATGGAATAAGTTTGCGATGCATGCCAAGAATTTGTGAGAAGGAATCCAAAAAGAACTAGCAGGCATTCTACAACCATCCACTTGACCAGACCATTGATCAATCTCATGCCCATAGACCATGGAGCTCCAAACTTTCTAAGCAAATGTCCAGCATACAGTCCTTCAGACTTAAGGAGGCCAGATTGCAGCCAGTGGGAGTAAAAAATTCCCCGGGAGAAATAGTGCCCCTTGTTGGTATCAACTTGAAGAATAGTGTCCCCTTGATGGTTTCAGTAGGTGGAATGATATCCCATAATTGGTGTTAATTAGTGGAATAATGCCCCAAGGGCCAGATAAAGGCACGCCCTGGGCCAGATAATGGCACGCCCTGGGCCACAGTTTGGAGTCCATTGCTGTAGACCTCCCCCTTCTAAGCTTGGGAGTCGATTGACTGTCTGACCAGAAAGCTCCCCCTCCATAGGAAAAAGCATGCATCCTTGACCAAATGTAAAGGATACAGCACTTGTTGGAATATTAAAGCTGAACTCAATGTATGGATTTTTTTGCATCGTTACATTGGTCCAGCTTGGAAAAATGGAAGTATATTCCATACCCATCTATTTCTTATGGAAGCAGGAAATCACTGCTGTAGCCAGCACTACTACAGTGACCCTCATCTCCTGGGTCCCATGTGTTGTCTGACTATCGAGGTGGAGATTTAATATCACCGCCTTACCTCTCCACCTCGATCAGAGAAAACTTTGCCAACTTCTAGGCATTCTCTGATGACTATGCAGACTATGCAGAGCAGGCACAGAACCTGAAAAACATTGGACATTACTATTCTTTGCTTTCAAAGTGAAAGCCATGGCTTAACTACCAGATTTTAATGCCCCCTGGCCACAGTGTGAATATACATGTGATGCTCACTGCAGTTATTCTCTGCTTATCTATTTTTCAACAAGTATTTTGTCTGCATTGTACATGTTTAGGATAGATTTACGTTCACACACAAAATTCAAAGGGGATAAAAAAAAAAAAAAAAAAAAAAAAAAAAAAAAAACACACCAAAAAAAGTGCTTATTTTTCTAATTTTCTGTGGGGTTCAGTGTATTTCAACTCTCAATCAACACTATTTTTAATTTTTATCCTGCTAGTATTAGTAAATATATAGGAAGGTGTATTATATTTACTCTGTGTACACTTTTTTTTTTTTTTTAACTACATTTCTTCAGTTATTGCTCGATTTCCACGCCTAGGCCAATGATGTCATACATCCAAGGAGTCTTCGGGAAGGGATGAGGGGTTTTATCAGCTAAGCACACCCTCCTGTGTGCCTGAGCTAAGGGCAGATAGATTCCAGGAAGTAAATGCTACATGAACCACCTCCACCTCCGCAACATCTCCAAAATACGTACGTTCCTAACCCCAGACACTACTAAACAACTCATTCACTCCCTTATTATCTCACAACTCGACTACTGCAACTCCCTCCTCACCGGCCTACCTCATCAGACTATCCCTGCTTCAGTCTATCCTGAACTCAGCGGCCAGGCTCATCCACCTTACCAACCGCTTTGCATCTGCCACTCCCCTCTGTCATTCCCTCCACTGGCTTCCGATTGCCCAATGCATTCAATTCAAACTACTAACACTGACGTACAAAGCCATTCATAACACTACCTTACTGACCTGATACCCAAATACCACCCTACCCGTAATCTTCGCTCCTCACAAGACCTCCTATTTTCTAGCTCCTTGGTCTCCAGGACTTCCCCCATCCTCTGGAACTCACTACCCCGATCCATTAGACTGTCACCTACCCTCCTCACCTTTAGGCGCACCCTGAAAACCCATCTCTTCAGGGAAGCCTACCCCACCCTCACCTAACAGCCGATCTCCTCCACTCCTCCTACCACTCCATCCCCCACAGCCACTTCCTCCTGTACCACTATCCCCTCCCTCCTAGATTGTAAGCTCAAAAGAGCAGGGCCCCCGAACCCCTCGTGTATTGTCTTGTTACTGTATTGTCTCATGTACTGTCCCCAACTATATTGTACAGCACTGAGCAAACTTTTGGCGCTATATAAACACTGTATAATAATAATACCAATAATGATGAACCATCTGCCCTTGCTCAAGATGGCCACAGCTAGAAATGCTAGGGGTTTTTTTTCCCCAAAGTGATTTCTCAGCAAAATAAGGCATAGAGACACAGATGGATGGATGAGTTTGCTTTGAATATTAAAAATTTATTAAATAACGCTTTGGTTTGTGGTGCTCAGATGCAGTGTAGTTCCACTTTAACGTGTGGATGTTTTTGCACATTTGGTTGCCCTGCAGAAAAAAAAAAAAATTACTGCTAAAACAGTTCTCATTTTGGACTGTGAGGTGGCAGGATCAAGATGGAGGGACGGAATTGGTAATAGGGAAAGCTGAGAAGAGCAGGCCTTTTGAGCACCGTCAGGGACAAAAGAGCATACAAAACCCAAATTAAAAATGTGCAAGGAGAAAACAAGTGATTACGCCAGAAGCGGAGAGATTAGGTAGTCTGAAAGGACAAAAAATATGTACTTAATCAACACGGCCTTGGAAGAGCTCACAGTTGTGAGAACGTATGGAAAAGATGGAAAACAATGCACAATAAAGTCATTATAATAAAACAATACATACCAAGGCACTGTGGCATCGACCGTACCCTACAGGCTATTAGCAGCGTGACAAAAATCCTATTTTTTTATTTTTACAGTTGCATTTTTTCCCTGACAAACTAGAAACAAAACCAGGGTTCTTCAGAGAAAGAACAAGGTTTGAAATGACAAAAATCAGAGACAAACATTACAAATCCAGAGAGCTCATTTTCAAAGCTGAAAGAATGATCTTTTTTAAATAGTAACTTTCATTACAGCTTTCAATTTAAATACCAAAATTTGCATAGGTGAAGATTTTTTTTTTTGGTTACTTAATGAAATTGTTATTTAACCACTCCAAGCTTTTCCGACCCATGGACAGTAGGAGCAGCGGGGGTGGCATTGCTGGTACTGACCCCCCTGCAGCAGCTGAAAGCCAGCTTCTCCTACTCTCCCTCCCGTTGGCATTTAGTTGCCGAATGAGGAACACAGAGGATCCGTATCAGAAAAATGCCGAACTTCCTGTTCAGGCCCCTTCTCCCCTGGTCCCCCCTACAGCATTGCCAGCTCCCCTCTTTTCCCACTGGCTGCTGTGGAGAATGTTTCAGGATGGAGAGCAAGAGAAGGGGCTGATAAATATGTCATTAACTGGCCCCCCCTTATTTTCTCAATGAACACAGTGAGTGATCGGTACTGTTCACTCACTGTGTTCATTCAAACTGTGTTTACTATGCTATATTGTGTAAAACAACAGGAGTCTCCGTACAGACCGTTTATTCTTCATTGCAGCTGGAACTGCAGAGAAAGGAAGAATCTATGTCCTTAATTCTTTTCTCAAAAGTGAGACATTAGGAGTCTATTTAGACCCCTGATATTTCACTAAAGCCACTCAAAAAGGAGTCCTAAAAAATTGTAAAGAAAAAAACAAAAAACAAAAAAAAAAAACACTACTAAAACCATCCTCTGCCTACCCCTGATCTAACCCTTTCCTCACCCAACCTGGCTGTCACTGGCTCGTCCCTTTCATTCTTTGGATTTCAGTTCTCTTATTCATGGAGGCTCAGCATCTCACTTGGGTGTTACCTCGGGTGGTTAGGATGGTTTGAATACAAGTGCAGCCTGCCAGGAACCAGGGGAAAACTAAACATAAGCAAATTTAATTTCAGCTTTAAAAATAGTATACCCCACATGGTGACTAAATAGCCATATGCATTACGGTTCAGAAAACTGATGCATTACCAGATATTTTACAGCATGCAAGTAAATCTGAAATGTCATAAAATGTCGTTGATCCCTAGCTTACCTCAACATTCCCTATATTGAGCAATTGTGGTCTGTATAGCGGTTTGCTTTCTACTTGTCTGGAAAATATCTTATATATTAAAAAAATAAATAAATTTGTACAAACAAGATTTTATTTTTATTTTTATTTTTTTTTACAAAAAACGGAAACTGGATTGAGAAACAAAATGTATAATGCAATAGCAACAAAAATGTACAGAATGACATAAGCAGTGCTGGGAAAAGTATTAGTATTGGGGAAAAACTGAAGTAAGGAATAAAAGGAGGGGAATATGGTATAAAAAAAAAAAAAAAAAAAAAAAAAAAAAAAAAAGCAAATGAGCCAAAGGAAGGAGCATGATCTGCATTGTGAATTTAAGGGGACGAAATGAAAGAAAAAAAAAATGTGAATAAGACAATTCATGGCACTTTGTGTGGAGCCCGTTCTTTGCTTGCTCCCAGTGAGCTCTGACCTCTGACCTCAGGCTTCATACAAGAGACTGTCTGTGATGGCAGCTTGAGACAGCAGTCTTCTCTTCCGCATGCCTCCACAGCTACTGGCTCTGCATGCTTGGCAGGTATCGGAGCAGTACATACATTTTAGGTAGACATACCAGGAGAAAACAACAAAAAGGTGAAGAGAAAGCATAAGGCATACACAAAAGTAGAAAAAAAAGAAACTAGCGTAAGCATGGCCGAGCCTAAACAAAAGAAGAGTGTTCTGGGAGCACCAAGAGCAGAAGGCTGAGGAGGGGGGAAAAAAATGTAAAGAGGCAGTCTGGTGACTGAGAGAGTACAAAGGAACGAGTGAGCGCCAGAGGCCAAGAAGATTGAGGGGGAGAGAGAAGGACAGAATGCAAAAATGCAGGTGGAGGAGTGAGCGAGAGAGGAGCGCAGAGGGGAAGTGAGGAACACTACAGAAAAGCAAGGCAAAAAAAAAAAAAATACATATGTAAAGAAAACGTTCTACAGAAAAACCAAGGCAAAAAATATATATGTAACAAAAAGAAAAAGACCACTGCCGAAAAACAAGGCAAAAAAAATTATATTATAGGTTTTATATGATCAGACAACCTACCCTGTAAAAATAATTGCTAAAAGAATTCATGGAAAAAAGTCGCTTACGAGTGACGGTCCATGCATTTGCCAAGGGTCGGATACGACTGAATGGATAGATAGATATGATCAGACATAACTAGCTGAAAGTTGATGGGATATATCAGGCAGCAAGTGAACATGTTGTCCCTAAAGTTGATGTATTGAAAGCAGAAAAAATGGACATCACAGTTTGTTGCACACAGACCTGTCAAGGTGTCCATGCTGACCCGTGTCCACAGCCAAAAGCACCCACAATGGGCATGTGAGCATCAGAACTGGACCACAAAGCAAGAGAAAAAGGTGGCCTGGTCTGACGAATCACATTTTCTTTTACATAATGTGGATGGTCGGGTGCTTGGCTTACCTGGGGGTAGAGATAACACCAGGATAGGAAGTAGGCAAGCCGGTGGAGGTAGTTGGATATTTTGGGCAATCTTCTGCCATTCATGAGGATGTTACTTGACACATACCACCTACCTAAACTTTGCCCCTTTCAGCAGGATAATGCACCCTGCGACACTGCAAAAATTGTTCAAGAATGGTTTAAGGAACACAACAATGAGTTTTAGGTGTTAACTTGGCATCATAATTCTCCAGATCTCAACCCAATCGAGTATCTATGGGATTTGCTGAAAGACAAGTCCAATCCATGGCCCCACCTTGCAATTTACAGGACTTAAAGAATCTGCTACTGACGGCTTGGTGCCAGATACTACAGCATACCGTCAGGGGCTAGTGGTGACCAGGCCTCAACAGGTCAGGGCTGTTCTGGTGGCAAAAGGGGGACCAACTCAATATTAGGTGGGTGGTCATAAACTTCAGGCTGACTGGTATATATATATATATTAAGGCTCCATGCACAGTGGCTCAAAAAACCGCCAGTGTTCTTGGCAGAAAAAAAGCCCGCTAATTTTGTTTTTGTAGTAGGTTTTTAGGAGCGTTTAGCTCAAAAACGCAAAACAGAAGGGTTTTTTTCTGCCTCTAAAGGCTGAGCTTAAAAAAAGCCTCTAGACTACCTAGTGTGCATGGACACATAGGATAACATTAGCTGCTTCTACAGGCAACACGCTAAACCCCTCTAGGAGCAGCGTTTTTTTAAGCCAGTGTGCATGGAGCCTTGGAATACTTTTTAGGGCCCACTCCCTCACCCACAACAGTCACATGCTATGCTCATCTAAAATTGAATCTATTCTATTTTATACCCAATGCCACTGCAGCAGGTTTTTTGTGACCCAAAGCAAATAGCACATAAAGTGAGACTCATTTATGGATTAGGATTGCATTGGGCATCACTGCCCAATGTGAATGAACCTTAACACAAATCAATCTGACATCCTAAGGAGAAACAAAACCTGGATTGTGACAGGTCCTCTTGCTAAGCAAAGTTCCTACTGAATGTTACAGCCTGCAGCCCCACATCCTAACCCTCCAAACCTCCAGCCCTTGCTCTCCATGAAAATATTCTCCCTCCTGGATCACATTACACCCTTCCAGAAACTGTGCTTTCAGCACTTTCATATAATTGTTTTTTAAGCGCAAAAACGTGTGAGTAATAAAGAGGCATATGTACAGGATGGAGAACGAAGGGTGGTGCCTCCACAGAAGGGGAAGTAAAGCTTGTGCAAGCAGAAAAGGCAAAAAAACGTGATAAACACAAAAAGGAACAAAACAAAACCGAAATTAATTTTATAAAAAAAAAAAAAATTTTGAGGAGATGTGTTTTTTTTTCTTGCCGAGGAAACAAAGGCGGTCTGTTTTACCAAAAGTGACTCAACAGTTACGGCAGCACATGTCACCACAGATCCCATATTAGACGTTGCCGCTAATTAGGTCTACTTATAGAGTTTTGCTTTGGTCACACGGCCGCAATTTGGAATCTTCCTTTGTGCTTGGTGAAAAAAAAAAAAGTTTTGGGCCCCACATTTTAAATTGCCCACAGCAATAATCAACTGTCATTTTTTCAGTGATGCTATGAAAATCAAGAAAGCGGATCTGTTCTTACGGGGGAAAAAAGGAAAAGGGATTTGCTAACCTTTTGTAGTCCGCTGACAATGCTACCTCTGCTGCACTGAAATACCAAACAGTGCTGTCAGTCCTGGCTGAGTTCTTTCCTGCTGGACAACAGAACACCCCCACCCCCCTCCCCATTACAGAACAGCCCCCACCTTACTGTATGTAGTCTCACTCAGACAGGGCTGACAACATTCCTTGGGACTTCAAGAGAGCAGAGGTATTGTGCTGCCACTCAAAAAAAAAAAAAAAGATGTTACTGGATTTCTGGCAGGATTCGAAGGCATTTTTCTTGGAAATGTGAATGTATCACAGTGATGTAAATAATTTTCGTTTTCACCCAGATATACACTATAAACCTTGAGAGGAGTTCTGACTTTTCCTCATTCTATCTAAAACGTACAAATCTTTTGTCCATAGATACACTTTGAAAAGTTGTTGGTTAATTACAATGGGCATTACCTTCAGTTTAACTGCCCTGATTTTCTAGGGCCCATATCCCACTAGCAATCCCATCACTGGAGGCCACTGGGCAGGTACAGGATCACGAAATTCAGTACAGAATATCTCCTGCTAGCAAGGTGAGCTTGATGGGTTGGCCCGTGAGGAAGCAACGCCATAGCAGGCAAGTGTTCCACCTGCTGTCCTAGAGATGCTGGCTCCATCCATCATGAATAATATTTATTTTGAAAATTTGTGGATGACTAGTATTAAAGAGAATTGATTAGTCTGGTCCATCCGTTCTTAACCTTTATAGCCTGGAAGAACCTTTGACATTATTTTCCTGTATCGCGGAAACTCTGCTTTACACGATTATATCTACAAATCAATGTTTAGCAGTCTCCTGAACTATGACAAAATGATCTCAGTAATGATCCTTAAGCCTCGGTTCACACTAGAGTGCGGTATGGGAAACCTGCGATCCATCTGCCTTCCCACACCACATTCAAAATGGCACTGCCCCTGCGATCTGCAGTGGGTGTCAATGCAATCTTAATGACACATCAAAACGCAGGTCGCTTGCCTGCACCGGATCACATGGTACAAAAATGACCGCGCAATCCCAAAAAAGCACAACACTGTTGCAGACGAAGTGTGATTTGTGCCTATTCAAAATGAATTGCTCACACACTAAATCGCATTTGAATTGTACAGGAATGTGGTGCGCATTCCTGAGCAATTCATATCCAAGTCATAGTGTGTACCTAGGCTTAATGAAATGAATAACACTGGCCAAAAAAGAAATGCAGAAATTTTAAAAAACTGTAGAAGCCCTTTATGTTGGTGGCCAATGGAGAAGTGACACCTTACAATGACGGTCAATGCAGTGCTTCTTTACATTGGTCACCAGTTGGAAAACATCTCCTTAGGCTGGCCATAAGCTGGGAAGAAAAAAAAAAAAACAGATTCCCCCATCAATACACATATGAGGTTGGTGGAGGAATCCTCCCCACTGTGTAGTCTGACAGCGGTACTCTTGCAGCCGTTGATTGACAAAGTTCTCCCAATGGTCCCGACTGCTTTCTTTCAGGTGGGAATGGCCATGGGTGGATCAAAATTGATCCGGTCCCTGCTGAACCAGCCAAATTTTGATCCATATATTGGCAGCTAGGAAATCATAGTCAGTGAAGAAAGACCTTATGTTGATGATCAGACATGAGCCCACTACTCAAGGAACCCCAACCTCTGTGGTAGACCTGTCTAAGAAAAGCTGGTTTAGTCAATTAACTATTCCAGATCCATAACAATTAATTACTCTAGTATTTAGAATGTAAAAGTTAATTCACTTTCAATATTGTCAGGTTATATGAAGTGTCTTCAGAAGATCAAAAAAGTAAACTATTTGATTCAAATAAGCATGTCATGAAGCAAAAAATAGATTTGCAAAAAAAAAAAAAAAAAAAAAAAAAAAAAAGAGAAAGAGTGAGAAAGAGAGAGAGAAAGAAAGAACGAAAGCCTACTAGGTGTTAAACAACGTAAAAGATAAAAAAAAAAAATTCAACTCTGCAGCAATAATTGCAAGCTAAATGCTAAAATTATCAAGAGATAACTTAAAATAACTCCTAGATCTTCATGAACAGATTCTATATTTTGTAAACACCCATATGGTTGATTATCAGAACTGAAATTCAGCTAAACTCAGTGGTTTTAGCCGTATAGCGTGAAAGGATATGGTTTCACAAATGACAGATCTGGTGTTCTAATATGATCTTATGAGTTTTATACCAGAACACAAAAAAAAAAAAAAAAAAAAAAAAAGGAAGAAAAGAAAAGCTCTTTTGAAGAATTGACTATACGAAGCATATTACTTTCTCATATGGGACTTCCAAGTGACGGGATGGAGGGAATTCTCGCCCATCCTTTAGAGGATTACACTATAAAGTTTGTCTTTTACTGGTCCTCTCTCCCTGCTCGACCTTTGCCGCCTCAGCTTGTAAATGCAAAAAGTGCCGGCTCCATCTTGAGGAGAATTTTCTCCCTTCACTCCCACATCCCTTTCAATAGTTTCTTTTCTTTTCCCCCCTATACCCAAGGTTCTCATTAAAATGCCAGAAGGGGGGAGGACTTTAAAAAAAAAAAAAAAAAAAAAAAAAGCCATATATAAAACCCATCCCCTACTCCCTGAGAAATCCGAGTCTCTCGCTCCCCCTCCTCCTGCTTTCCCAGACAGGCTTTTATAGGGGAGGGGTACATTCCCATAGAAGAGGGACGTGTGTATTGTTCCCTATCAGACTATGGAGGGGGGTTGGAATTAATAAATTAATAAGGCAATAGGCCTCAGAATCAGTTTAACTCAATGTCTGCCAGACATATTCTGTCAGGAATGTGCGACTTGGGCAGGGAATAGGCAAACTGACTTCTTGAGGACTTTCAATCTTTATTTTTTTTTTTCCTTAAGGGAGAAAGGACAATTTTATTTCTTCATAAAACATTAAGTGGTGGTTATAAGCATCATGCTGAAAGGCTGAGCGGAGGTAGCGTGAGTAAAAGAAAAGATTTAGAAAAGGGATTTAGCTGCTCAGAGTTTCCAGGGACACTTACAGTTGGTTTGGTGATTAGGTTGGGTACCAGATTAGGCAATCAAGGCCTGGTCCAGCCAGTTAACCTTTCCATAGATGTAAGAAAGCAGGCTGAGGAAATGTGTCATTTCATGTGGGACAATCTTTGCAGGAGCATTCGTAAAACATTTTTGTAGACAACCATGGCCAGGAAAATCTGTCTACGGAACGCGTGATGTTTTTCCTCTTTTTTTTTTTTGTCAGGCATTCCTCCCATTTATCAATAAGATAAGGTTAGTATCTAGGTTTTTTTTTTTTTTTTTAACTAGCAAACAGATAATTTTTTGGCTTACAAAAAAATTAGACACGTGCCACTTTTATTTTTAGAGGAGGTAACAATTGAATATCTCTATGTACTACCAAACCTATACAGAAAACCACTGACCAAAGACTTATCAGGGAGGTGATGCAATTAGCCAGCCAGATCATATTCCTAACCAGAAAAGCAGGCTCCAGGGCACACATTTCTTTACCCCCATCTTCTAATCCAGGCTTGCCCAACTCACGGCCCAAGACGACTATGAAGGTGGCCCAACCCAAAATTGCAAACTTAAGCTAGCCATAGATGGAGCGATTATCGCTTGAGTACCCAATCAACACAAATCAATGTTGATGGGGGAATCCCTCCCATGGAGCCATTGTGTTCCCCCAGCAGGGGGGAGGGGGAGTGCCAACCATGCTGGGAGAACACCATGATTACTGCTAGCAGCTACAACAGCCGCTAGCAATAATTGCATATGAAATCCAATAGGCTGGTATTACCAAAGTTGATCATTCAACTTGGATAGGTTCAGCCTGCCCATACACGGTTCGAATCTCAGCCAGATCCTGCTGAACCAGTCGAGATTTGGACCGTCTATGGCCATCTTTACTTAAAAATGTGAATTTTTGTAATTGTATGTAAAAAAGCTTATACACTTAGTGAACACATGCAAATGAAGAAAAAATTTACAGTTTCTCTCTACTGGACTATAAGTTTTATCTTCCCATCGAAAAAATATCCCACTCTTTACAATCACGCCTTATTCATGTCATCGGGTTTCAGCAGCCCCTTTATTTCTAAGCAACTATTTTCAAAGATGAAGCACGCACAGAGCAAAATTTGAACCAAAATATCGGACCAGAATCATGAGATTTAATTGAGAATTGCTACTACATCCATCAAAACAGATATTGATGCATTTGTTTGTCAAAAACAGTCCCAGATATCGCACTATTTTGTTGTTGCCCTCTTTTACTTTTATGAAAAACAATTTATATAAAAACGTTTTATTACTCAAGATAATTAACCTATCAGTGACCGTTAACTTCTGATCTGCCCAATTTTTTCTGCTCATCAGCGATCTTCATTATTATTGGTCTATTTCATGTGTGGCCCAAGACCATTCCTTTTCTTTCAATGTGGCCCAGGAAAGTAAAAAAAAAACAAAAAAAACTTGGACACAGTGATCTTAGGCTTTGGTCACACAGAATCAGACTTTGAAATCATGCAACCTTACATGAATTCATGATTTCAAAGTCGGATGCACAGATGTCTATGCAAGTCGCACCTGAATTTGCAAAAAGTAGTGCATTAACGATTTTAAAAATCAATTTGACTGCTTCCATTGCGGACAATAGGATGCGACTCGGAACGATCAAGTTGCATGACAAATCGCACTGGTGTGACCGGGGACTCATCTAAGGTTTTTTATGCAATATTCCATGATAGGCAGAAAGCAGTAAAATAACACGTTCTAAGTAAAAAGAGGTGATCCCACAGAGGTGTTGTTTTGGATGCCAAGGACTAAAGGCCTAGAAGCTTCAGTAATGAAACTCCAATCCTAACAGGACTTTAAGAACTCTTTATAGGGCCACACAGGTTATAGAGCAGCCCTCTTACAACCCTTTTGCAGCACTTGACCACTTTAACTGAACAATGTACTAGGCTCTTCTATGATGTATAAAACCAAGAGTTCCTTAGATACTTTTGCGGTAGAATGCTTCAAAAATGCTTTCTAGGACTTAACCATACAATTAAACTGGTTTTATTTCAAAGTCAACAAAAAGTACTTTTGCAGTTTTTGGAATTAGGTGAATACATCCCTCAGTAGAGCCAATGTGTCTTCCTAAAGCGTTGTCCTACTCAACATGGGCCTTTTTTTATCATCTCAGCATGACAAGACTGTGTTAGAGAATAAGTCTTGCCAATGGTAGTGATAGGAAAGTACTGTAATACATACTGATGCTTTATGAATTAAACTAACACCTGAAGGAGGCCGTGGGGAAACCAGAAGTGAAAAAGTCTAACAATGATGGCACTTTAACACGTAAGGTAAAAGCTAGGGCAAATCTAAATGGGTGATAAAACTGGCCCTAGAGTTTGATTTCTATCTAGCATGAATCCATTGCTGCCACAAATGAGCAAACTGCTCGTAGGTGTTTACTTCTTAACAAGATACTAGACCTGCACAACAAACCATCTACAGCAGGGTTTCTCAACCAGTATTCCATGGAACCCTGGGGTTCCTCCAGAGGTTGCTAGGGTTTGAGCAATGTGGAATTTCTGCTTCTTTGAGGAGTTCCCACTAACACCATTGATCATTTTAGCTCTCTGTAAGGGGATAGTCCTTCCCAATGACCACAAGTGTAAGGATCATTCTTCCCACTGACAGTCATACTAATGTATCACGAGTTGTAGCGATTGTCATTTTTAGCAGGGGTTCCCTGAGACAAGAAAATTTAATGGGTTCCTCTGTTTTGAAAAGGTTGAGAAAAATAAATATCTACAGCACTGTGGACAACACAAGAAAACATTGCTGATGATAATCAGGTGCAGGGCATTGACAAACAGGTACACAGTGAGGATCTATGGACACGGGAAACTATTGTGAATGGAGATGAAACTGATTGCTTGGGAAGATGAGCCGATTGTGGTCTAGGAACAGAACAGAGGCTGTGACTGAAATAAAAGGGGACGTCAAGGAGCAAAAGGTCATTTCAGGGCAGGAACAAGGTGCTAAAAAAGGCACAAAAAGAAAGATCTGAGATGGAAAAGGTCAGCAGCAGGATTAAATAAGGACGAAAGGTTAGAGGTAGTGACAGGATAAAGCAAAATGCATAGAGGAGTTTCCCAAACAAAAATATACATAAAAGGGTAGAATAAGAATGGCAAGCTACAAGATGTTACAAAAAAAAAAAAAAAACCACCACAAAAAGACAGTCAAGCCATAAACGTTGATAGTGTTCATTGCAAGTGGTGTAGTTAAAAGTTGTCTGCATTCATTGTGAGCATAGTAGTAACCATTGCAAAAAATACTGTAAAATGTTGCAAAAAGTGGCAATATGGGGACTTTTTTAAAATCAAAACTGGAAAAATGAATACCAATCAACGTAAAAAAAAATAAGCAGAAAATTGGCGTAAAAGTGGAATTCTGTCCACAGGATTGAATTTGCATTTCAGTAAATGAAAGATGATTGCTAGCAACAGAAAACAAGACAACTGCTTGTATTCTCAGAAAGCAAAGAAATAGTTACTGAGATGGCCATCTTTCCCAGATGATCAGACAACATAAGTGAGGCATTTTTTTTAGGCTTTTTTGTGCTCTGAGATGAAGTCACGAGAAAATGAGTTGAACGCAAAACATGGAAGCCTTCAGCTGTCTCATGTCAGCAGGTGCACCCATAAATTGAGTGGATAATTTTTTTCCTTGCTCATTACTGAATTTCTGCTCTAATAAAACACAATTCAGGGCGGGTAGCTTACTAATGAGCTTCTATCTCGGAGGAGTAAGAGTGACTCACTGCTCAATACAAGCATAAAATAGAAAACATGGTGGGGCATTGAAGAAAGAAAAAAATACACACAAAACCGTGAAACAGATTTTAAAACCAGGTGCTCAACAAATGCTTTAACTTCATCTACATCGCCTCTGAGCAGCGTTGTACCTAGCCAAGTTCAGATACAACATGTAGCGTTCTGTAGTCATCAACCAACAAATATCCTTCTCTGAATCCGTTGCATGTTTCCCAGCATTCCCTGTATGTCAGACAATATGAAATTTGGAACTACCATCGCAATTTGCTGCAACACATCTCTACTGCAGACTATCAGTGTAAGCTGTCTACCCATACCCCATACGCACAAGGCAGTTACACAATGACAGGAGGAAGCATTGAACCACTGGAATGCTCAACAATGCCCTCGTAGTTCAATCACAACTACAAGCTGTGAGCTGCAAAGGCTGTCAGTACTTGTAGTTCATTCATTCACAGAACTCTGTAAATAAATGAAGCAGCCATGCGGGCAGAGCCATACACAGCCGCACTCTTTTCAAATAGGGACAGCAGGTGCGGGGAGAAGATCCCAAGCACGCTGTCATGGGAGAGGTGATTGGAAGCGCGAACACGCTACACGTCCCACCCAAAACGGGTGGAACATGTAAGAGTTTCTTAAAGGAAGAACATATCCTTTAAAATTCCATGTAGTAAAGATTTCAACCATTGTAGATCAGTTGTTGAGCAGCCCTTGGCACTAGATATAAAATGGTTTCATATACCAAGCATTTGCAGCAGTTCCTGGTGTAACAGGGCGCTCAGCAGCATCTAAAATTAATTTTGGAATGATCTGGAAAAGTTTAGGAAATGCTTAAAAACACTACATACATTATATTGCCAAAAGTATTGGTCGGCCTGCCTTTACACGTACATGAACTTTAATGGCATCCCAGTCTTAATCCGTAGGATTCAATATTGAGTTGGCCCACCCTTTGCAGCTATAAACAGCTTCAACTCTTCTGGGAAGGCCGTCCACAAGGTTTAGGAGGGTGTCTATGGGAAGGTTTGACCATTCTTCCAGAAGTGCATTTGTGAGGTCAGGCACTAATTATTATTATTTTACAGGATTTATATAGCACCAACAGTTTGCTCAGCGCTTTACAATATAACAGGAGACAATACAGCAACAATACAGTTCAATACAAGAGGGATAGGAGGGCCCTGCTCCTTGGAGCTTACAATCTAGGAATGTCGGACGAGAAGGCCTGGCTCGCAGTCTCCGCTCTAATTAATTCCAAAGGTGTTCTATCAGGTTGAGGTCAGGACTCTGTGCAGGCCAGTCAAGTTCCTCCACCCCTAACGCGTTCATCCATGTCTTTATGGACCTTGCTTTGTGCACTGGTGTTCAGTCATGTTGGAACAGGAAGGGGCCATCCCCAAACTGTTCCCACAAAGTTGGGAGCATGAAAATGTCCAAAATGTCTTGGTATGCTGACACCTTAAGTGTTCCCTTCACTGGAACTAAGAGGCCAAGTCCAACCCCTGAAAAACAACCCCACACCATAATCCCCCCTCCACCAAACTTTACACTTGGCACAATGAAGTCAGGCAAGTACCGTTCTCCTGGCGACTCCCAAACAGAGAAATGTGTCTAGTCACTCCAGAGAACACGTCTCCACTGCTCTAGAGTCCAGTGGCGGCGTGCTTTACACCACTGTATCCGATGCTTTGCATTGCACTTGGTGATGTAAGGCTTGGATGCAGCTGCTCAGCCATGGAAACCTGTTCTATGAAGCTCTCTACGCATTGTTAATCTGAAAATCTGAAGGCCACACAAAGTTTGAAGGTCTTTAGCCATTGACTCTGCAGACAGTTGGCGACTTCTCCGCACTGTGTGCTTCAGCATGCTCTGACCCCGCTGTCATTTTACGTGGCTGAGTTGCTGTTTTTCCCAGTCACTTCCACACCACTAACAGTTGACCGTGGAATATTTAGCAGCAAAGAAATTTCATGTATAGACTTATTGCACAGGTTACAACCTATCACGGTACCACGCTGGAATTCACTGAGCTCCTGAGAGCGACCCATTCTTTCAGAAAATGTTTGTAGAAGCAGTCTGCATGCCTAAATGTTTGATTTTATATACCTGTGGCCACAGAGGCAGTTGGAACACCTGAAACCAATATGGAGGGGTGTCCCAATAATTTTGGTAATATAGTATAGGTCACACATTTGATAACACGGTGAAGTCCATGAATATTCCACCTCAAAATTATGTCAAGAGGGGAAAAAAAAATATATCATTCAAAATGATCCAACTCGTCTTTTCAAGGCCTTCAGACATCGGAGGACAATTGAACAAACCACTTTAAGGCATCTATGCCAGCTATTGTCCCCTAAACATCAACAGTTGCATTATGCAAACGGTTTTTTACAAAAACGTATGGTGTCCAAATATAGGGTAGAAACAATAACAGTCAGTCATGTTTCTCTAGTCAATTTGATGGTTCTCCCACCAAAAAGCCCTGGCTGTTGGTGTCTGTTAATGACCCATAGACAATAATGACCCATAGACAAACTTTTCCAAATTTGACTGAATATATCTAGATCAGGAGATTGTCTTCTACTGAATGTGGACACAGCAACTTGTCATATACATATGTGTTCTTGTTGCCCATAGCAACCAAGTTCACTTTCAAACCTTAAATAAAAAGTAAAAGTTATAAGTTGATATGGGCCCTATACACATATGATTCTGAAGAAACTTTCTGGTTTCCCATTGCGTTCCTGTTCTGTTGTCTGCATCCATAAAATTATTAAACACATTAATGAAGAATATATCAATTGCCCGCTGCACCCAGATGATATTGAGAGAAACGCTAAAATGTGCACAATGTTAGATGGTAGTGATACATTCTAAAAAACAACAGACAGAAGTCCAGCCCCCATCATAAATTATTCAACCTGGGTATCAGAGGTGGCTATGAGTTTATAGCCTGCCTAAGATCCTGTAATCATTGCCAAACATCTCATTTTTTTAATCCTTTTATAGGACTAATGTTCCAATGAACATTAAACCCTCTGCCTTTGAAAAAAAAAAGTCTTATTCGCTATTTGTACCATTTGCTCACTGAATGGGTAATTCATATAAACAATGAAAACATGGAGCCAAAAGGACATTTTAAAGGAGCTATGGGGTTCCATTTACAGCAATCAAAACCACTGACACTGCCCCAGATGTAATTTATTTATTTGATATTAGATAGCTGGATCATACAATGTGTCAAATGCTCCTTCATAGTAAAAGGTCATTCATTTTCACTTCCTGTCCCAGAGATGCAGAAGGAAGAGATGGCAGTGGTGGGAATTTGCTTTTTCTACAGTTGGAACAGGAACCAGAACCAAACATGTGCCCCAATTAGAAGACCTAAAATGGTTCTAAAGGCTTAAGGTTTTTATTTTACCTTCATGCATTCTATGCATGAAGGTAAAAAAAAAAAAAAAACCTGTGTGCTGTTCCCCCCCACAATACTCTTGTGAGATCCCTCTCGCGCAAGCAATGTGCACGAGAGCCTTGGTTGTCCCGGGTGCCTCTCTCCTCATTGGCTGAGAAACAGCAGTGGGAGCCAATGGCTTCCATTGCTGTCAATCACAGCCAGTGAGCCAATGAGAAAGGCAGAGGCATGGCTCTGTGCGTCTTATGGAAGCATAAAGCAGAGCTTGGGAGCGAGCACGCACCAGTGCCCCCATAGCAAACGGCATGCAATTGTGGGCACTGGTCAAGGGGGAGTAGCCATTACACAGAGCAGGTATGACATGTTTGTTTAAAAAAAAAAAAACAAAAACCCAAACCTTTAAAAATCAATTTAAAATCAACTCTAAAAAGGTCTTATTGTCCTTCAGTGTCTGGTTCACTGATGGTCACAAAGACATAAAGAAGGGTGAAACCCCCCTGCAGGGGACAAAGAAAGACAGAAATAAAAACTAGAAGGCGAGTCTAAGACCGGCCATACACCAGTCAAATAAATCGATTCCCCCATCCACACACTATGTGGATGAGGGAATCCCTCCCACTGAGCCATTGTATTCTGACACCACAGTATTTCCTCGCCATCAGAATACACTCATCAGCATCAAAAGCAAAGCTGATCAAAAGAAAATTTTCCAGTAGGCTGCTTGTACACAAGTCAATTAATGGATCAACTTCTGTACAACCAGCCTACCCATACATGGATCAAAATTTAGCCAGTCCCTGCTGAACCAGCCAAATTTGGATCCATGTATGGCCCGGCCTCTTCTCCAATCTATCCAAAACTAAAAAATAATATTGCCTTTCCATACACTTTAACATATTTTATAGCAAACAGAAAGAAATAATAGGCAAAGAATGAATAGAAACAGTCTAATATTTTTATTGCCAAAAGTTGAAAGACAATACAGATATTCAATTTAGGCCCTTGCTACACCTGTGCGTTTAAGGTTCACTTTTGGATAGCTCATTAAAAAAAAGTCATAAATGCTACATTTTTCATCAGAACACATTATATAGAAGATGACACCTAAAACATACACCATGAACTATATAAAAATACATTTTTTGAAATAGAATTAGTTTCAGACAGATCTGAGAGAACAAGTAATATAAAAACAAAAGATGTCAATAACTTGAGGGCTTCTAATGGTCTTCATTTAAGACCGACACGGATCGAAATTCGGCAGGTTCAGAAGGGATCGGCCAGGTTTCGATCCAAGTATGGGAATGCTAGTTGTACTGGTTCAACCAGCCTGTCAGATTTTCCCCTCTTGATCAGCACTGCCAGATAAAGCCAATAAAGCTGATCAGTGCATTATGAAGGTGGGGGAAGTCTTCCCGTTATATTACAATGGCTCAGTGGCAAAGATTCTACCTTCCACATCGAGTGTGTGGATGGGGGAATGAGTATTTTCTTTCGTTGAAACAAACCGCTTAAACGGAAAGAAAAAAAAAAAAGTGGCTTAATTGCTTAAGACTGAAGTAGAGATCAGGGTAAAAGAGTCAGAGAAATATGACATCTCAGGCAAAAAAGTCAATAGAGAAAAAAAAAAAGGTTGAAGAACAAAAGAAGAAATGTTCCTGGATCATGATAACCTGCGTAGGATTTCCATGTGTTTTTTTCCCCCTAAACATGAAGTCTTAAAATGCATATTCCAGGAGTTCTGAATCACTGCTAATAATTGCAATGGCTTATGGAAGTGCTACTGTGAAGATCTCCAGAATGTACACACAATAGTTCCCTTGCATTATTGGAATATATAGATCTAGCACTGCACAATGGTATTTAAAGGAATGTCGAGAAGTTGTGCAACTCTGGTCACTGGAACCAGTTTCTGATGACCTTGGAATGCCATAGACAATTTTCACTCATATACTTATATTGTTGGCAATGGAACAATCGACTTGATTTGTCAGAGCAATGGCTGACAGAGACTATGCATCCCAACTTAAAGTGCAAAAATACTTTAAAAGTAGGCTGCCACTTTTCATTGCTATAAATCAGCAGAGAAAGTGGAATCACATTTTTCATAGAGGCAAAAGTCAACAACTTTGAACACAGCCTGCAGTATCAGTTCCAATTTTATCAACCCTTTTTTTTTTTTTTTTTTTTTATAGAAAAGGATCACTTTTTAGCTGTGAAGTGCACAAACCACATTATGTCAGACCAGAACTAATACTTGTTTTGAATTCACGTGGCGTGCTCTGCTTGCAAAATAGGTCTGTGTCTCTAACTCAATGCGAATTGTTCTTTGCTGCTCAGCTGTAAAACACCAGCCTGGCACCATCCTTTCTTCCCAATCCTGCCCCCACCCTGCTTTAGGCTCAATCTGCTCTTCTAAAATGGTGCCCTCACCAAACAAAAAGCAAGAAGCTAAAATACTGTTAACAGCTGCTGAGGAACTGCAATTTACAGTATGCCCCCCAAAAAATGTTCCAGAGCTATATTTGGTAGCCACCAAGACACACCCTTGAAGACACTTCCCTTGCTTAATGGGAACAGATTAGCCAACACGGCCAAAGCTGCAACTGCCAACTCCTGAAATCATTGCTAGTACAAGGGTTGGCACCTTCCCTGCCTGGTAAATAGCACTGGGTTCAAGCTTTAGGTGGTGGCAAACTCCGGCACGGATTTGGTTTGTTTCGCTCTGGCCATTTCTGATAAATAGCTGCCTTGATCAATTTTTTATTTTTTTTTAATATAAAAAAGGGAACGACTCTTATTAAATCACTATTTAAAACAAAGCTACAGTTATGATATTGCTTATGCTGATTTTAAACACCACAAATTTTGGTCAATTCCTGAAAACTGGCCAAAATTTAAGTTGTAGGTGGCCCTGTTGATACCACCTGGCTCAAGAAACTTCAATTGAAGGGGCTAGGTGGAAAAATGTTAGCCAAACTGTGACTTCAGTCATTCAGCTACAGTCACTGTTTGGGTATGCTGACAGCTGTCAGAATAATAGCCGCCAGTGGCCAATTGGTCCATCCATGCCGTTTAGCTTGGAAAGGGGAATCTATGGATTTCTCTCATTCAGCCTAGCGCTCTAAAGGTCAATTTGGTCACCTTAGTCATCTACAACAACCAGGCCACACAGGTTTTTGCTAGGGGTGATAATATTCTAACACTGGTTTCTGCAGATTTTTGTTAACGGGAATATGTACAGTATATAATAGGTGCTGATGATTCTCTTATGAGCAGAAAAGGGAAGGCAGAATTAACCAACCAAGTGCAAAAAGCGTAAGGCAACATTAACCAATCAAAGACAACACAGCAGCTCCCAATGGATCCTGATGGATGGGTACCACTTCATCCATCATTTTTGGCAAGACACTGGCCTCTCTTAAAGCAGCACTTTAAACTCCACATTAAAAATGGGAGGACAGGCAGGATTGTTGATGCAAAACAGACATGCTTTGTCTCTTTTGCTTTAAAGCTACTTCTCTGCCCATCTGCCCCTGCACTGTACGCTGCATAAGTGCAGCTCAGGGCACAAATTGGCAATGCCAAACCTGACAGAACTCCTGTGTGCGGAAGTGGTGTAATGTCCACCTGGCCAATGACCGTGGCTGGCGATCACGACCTAAAATTTGGCTGTCCGAAGAGGTCTGCAGCAGGTGGCGAGTTCCATGAACAATTCATCGTTGGATTCTGGGCAAGTATAGTTCCACTTTAACAAGAACTTAAGCCATCCAAGTTATAAATGAACCACACCTACACATGTAACGATTCAATCAAAATGGCAGATAACCTTGGCACTTTGGTATTCTTTGTGAATTTCTATTATTTCCATATTTTCATAGTTGCAGAAATTGAATGCAGACAGCTAGATGGTGTTTGCATGCATGCTCTCACAGAGAACCCCAGAAGCCCAAAACCAGAGGGCACCACATGCAAATTTCAACCAGTTCTTATGGTCGAAATCGAACGCCTACTGTCGTCCTGTGCCCTCAGATGTGCCCCTAATAACTGGCAGCCTCAATGGCCAAAAATGAGCCCAGGAAGGAATTAGTCCTGAGCTTCCCAATCATAGGGGATTATCAACATTTGCATAATAGAGAGTACTGGGTTTTGAAGTTCCTGAGGCACTCTATGGAGGTACATAAACATGGAGATAGCTCTAGGTTTTTGTATTCAATAACTGCCTCTTTAATCATTTCTAAACCATAGGCTTGTTTTATTTGCAACTACAGCTTAAGTACTCTAAACTCTGCTGACAAATCAGAAGTGACTCCTTGAAACTTCTCTTTTCTATATTTCAAATACCACACAGCCACAATGACAGGTAAAGCAAGTTCACTCACGTGGTCACACTCATTGCCGAATGCCTAGATCTACAGGCTCACCCTCATTTCCTGCACAGTAAAACCAAGGAAAGGCAAAACGCTCTTATGGAGCCTTGGGCAACAGTAAATATGGTAACGGGGGTTCTAACCCTTCCCTACTACATTCAAAACTTCATACTTTGGCTTCTAGTGCAAAAGCACTTTCCCCAAGCATCACCCAATAAAAAGTTAGAAGGAACTTCGGACATTAGGCGTAGAATCCCATGTAATAGAATAATAAATACATGTTACTATTATTATACAGGATTTATATAGCACCAACAGTTTGCTCAGCACTTTACAAAATGAAGGCAGACATTACAGTTACAATACAATTTGGTACAAGAGGAAACAGAGGGCCCGGCTCGTTAGAACTTACTATATCAAACTAAAAAGGTATTGTGGCTTCACATTCAAACTCTGTAAAAGACATGGAGAAATATCCGTGACTTTAAAAGTACCAAAGTAAACACAAAATGTATAATAAAAATTACAAAGCTTTTATTCAATACCCAGACATTAAAATATCACCCCACAGGGCGATCTTTTAATGTCTTGATAATGAATACAAGCTTTGTAAATTTTTGTTGTACATTTTGTGTTTACATTGGGTGCTTTAAATCAAAACGTCGCTTTCTCAATCAACAAAGACTATTTTCAATCCTTATGCTGCCACATTAGTAAATGGATAGGAAAGTATCGCATTTACTTGTTTTAAACTTAATTTTTCGACTTTTTTTGTACATTTCTTTAGTTGTGTCTTGGTTTCCAATCCTAGGCAAATGATGTCACACAACCCAGGAGTCTTCAGGAGGGTTCTCAGCTCAGCCAATGCCTGAGCTAAAGGAAAATGGATTCCACAAAGTAAATGCTACATGAATAATCTGCCCTTACTCAAGATGGCCACTGTCAGATGCCAGGGGGTGTTTTTCAAAATGATTTCTCAGCAAAATAAAGCCATGGGGACATAGATGGGGGAGTTTGCTTTGAAGATTACCAATGGATTAAATAGCATTTTTGGTTTGTGGTGCTTAGATGCAGTGTAGTCCCACTTTAAAGTCCCAGATATTTCCCCACATTTTTGAAAATCCCATGAAATAATAGTTTTCCATACAATGCAGAACTCTGATTAAAGTAGAACTAAAAGGCAAACATTTTTTTTTAGTTTTGGATAGAGTGGAGAAGGATTAGAACACCTGTCCGTTATAATTGCTGTCTGTGCCCCCCATTAAGGAGATTCATCCTATTTGTCCTGTTTATCATTGAAAGTAAAAAAAATGTGGGTTGTCCCCAGAAAAGTAATACAGGGGAAATCTTCCAATGGGGACAGTAGTTCTGGTGACCTGGGGGTCTCCAAGGAATTCTCTTCATTTGCAGAGATTTCCTCTCACTTCCGGTTTGGCTAAAGGACAGGCAGTGAAGGTAAATCTCCACCATGGGACACATATGGTGAAATAAAAGCGGTCAGGGGTTATAACCCTCCATTTCAGAGAGTACAGGGTTTACAAATCTGGGCACATAAACCTCAACCCAAAACTACTTGTATGGTCAATATACAGTTAAAGCCAATAGACCTATCACTTTCTATGCGGACGAAACCTACAATAGCACAGGAGGAACCTCCAAATATCATACAGATAGTAGATTGGTGGAAATTGAACCCAGAATTGCACTGCTGCAAGGCAGACAGCAGTTTCTTATTCTTTTGTCAGTGCATAATGTGATTGTAGTCATGTTAGTGCTGTTCAAGATCATTTCTTTGCATTTACTTTCACTAACACTTTATTTTCAAAAAAAGCTTTCAGGGTTTATTATTAGTTTTATACAGGATTTATATAGCGCCAACAGTTAGCACTTCTGCCTGGCAGTACTAGGGTCGCCGGTTCAAATCCCAACCATGGCACCACCTGCCTGGAGTTTGCATGTTCCCCCTGTGCCTGCGTGGGTTTCCTCCGGGTACTCCGGTTTCCTCCTACACCCCAAAGACATGCTGGTAGGTTAATTGGCTCCTGTCTAAATTGGCCCTAGTATGTGTATGTATGAATGCGAGTTAGGGACCTTAGATTGTACGCCCAGGGTCCTGATCCTGGGAGCTTTCAATCTAGGTTTACCCCCTTCTTCTAAGGCCCAAGCTTGTACTAGAAATTTAAATTTGTAAAAAAAAAAAAAAAGAAGAAGGATCATGGATAATACTCAACTGTGTTGTTACAAGTGCATTAATAGGACAACTACCTTATGCATGGGGCCGAGGGTCCTTCTTTCTTGTCTTGCGGCTTTGGACTTCTGGGTTTGCTCTTGCAGCATTTTCTGTGCAGCTGAGTGCAGATGTGCATTTTTCTTGAGCAAAACCCAGCCCAAATACAGCGTTACAGAAATAAATCCGCGAAAAAAAAAAATCAACAGTCCCTTTAATTCACAGCAGGAAACCATTTCAATACTTGCTCAATTTTTGGAGTTCCTCCATTTCCGAGAGTGTGATATCTATCTTAACGCACTGAGGGGAGGGGGGAGTGTTGATTATAAAACGAAAAAAAAGACTCAAGATGATTTTAGCTGACCCAGCACAGTGACTCTTCTAGGCTTGCAGCACTTCATAGTTACTTTCGATTGAACATTTCCTCTGAATAGAGCAAGAAAGGTGCAGGTTTTATAGGAAGCGGTGATAAGCTACATAAAGGCCCCAAGCATGTCACACTCCTGATGGCTGATAAGATTTCACCCGAGGACATGCAGACCGAACGCTATAGATTTACACTGGAGAACTGCCTGAGGATCGCAAGGGGTCCTGCTTTTAGCTCAATGAAAAGGCTCATATTACTTTCAGCCACCAGTAACATCACAATGTGAAATGTAAATACTGAGCGAATGGCAGGCTTTAAAGTATTTCCACCTTTGCAGCCAAATTAGAGAACCCCTCCCCCCCAAAAAAAAAAAAAAAAACATTTGTTATGTGCTCCCATTCACAGACATGCCTAAAAATTTTTTGTTTTTTTAAATTGACTTTTCCAGTTTTTTTCTTTGGAACGGAATTATACACAGGACTCTACAGGCAGCTGTGCAAAATAACCTTCACAATATGCTATACGGCTTTTTTTTTTCCCTTTTGGTGCAATAATATACAATGTACTACTCAATCATTAAGATCTTTAACTCTTTCGGCTCATTTACATTTGTGCTGGCACTCTGAAGAGTGATCCTCAGCAGATTGTTTTTCAGAGGGCATTTGACAGGCAATGAGTAGGACTTATGCCTGTTATATCTCTTAAGAGACCACACTAAAAATGCATGTATGGTATGCTGCTGCAATGCAGTGCGATTTTGCTGAATTGGTTACATTCAGCTGACAGTACTACCCGCTGAACATGCCATCTGGGATCATTTTTGCCATAAGGCGATGCAAAGCGTGTGAATAATATTAATGGTCTTCAAATATTAATGGCACATGTATAAGCCTTGGTAGCTTAGAGTGAGTTGTTAGGGGTGGCAAAACACAGCTCAACCATGTGTTTTTACCACTCCCACCACCCCCTGTCTTAAATTGTAAGTGTAAACTAAGCCTAGGCTAGAACAGACAGACAGTGTACACATCCAGTTTACAACTGATAATGAAGATCTGCCAGCACAGTGCAGGCAGGGTTAATTATAGTAATTAAACATTACTCACCAGACCTCTACTTAACATTAGAGGGAATTATTATTTTTTTTTACATTATCCAATGTGAATGGAAACATATAACAAATATAAAGTAGGTGATAACCCAATATTTCTGCAAAAGGTCGAAATACACTTTAAAAAACAAAAACACAAAAAAACGGCAGACTAAGGGGACACAGCCAAACTGCTTCTTACCTCTGAGTTTAAAGTGGACCTGAACTAAAAAAAGGAGGAGAAGAAGAAGGTTTGCCAAAATATATGAACATCTACAAAAAGTAGCGCACCCCCCCCCCCCCCCAAAAAAAAAAAAAAAAAAAAAAAAAAAAAAAAAAAAAAAAAAAAGTATATAGCAATGCTCTTCCAGGTATGCAAGTGTGTCCAAAAGGTACTCTGTCCCTACAGCCTCATAAGCTGTGCATCTGCAGTGTGAGATCTGAGGCACTGCTGCCCGACTACTGGACCAAGAGATTTAGAGTGAGGTCACTATTGTGAGACCATGGGCAATACTAGCAACTAGTTCTTTGCACTCTACCTAACTCTTTTTGGTGACGGCTCTGAAAGTTCATGTCAGAAAGAAATATGGAACTTCTAGTGCCAAAGTGTAGGTTCAAAGGCCGTCATCCTAAAACTGGTCATAGACCGTTTTTTATTTTTTGTTTAGCCAGCCGGCAAACAAAGCAGATGGAGGAATCAAACAAGCAGTGCACATTAGTTGTGGTCACGTAAACAACTCTATGCACACTACAAATCCCTTGGTCCATAATCCATCTCGAGAATGAGCAAGACACAGTGGCTATTTTCCTACATACAGTGAGACCATGGGGAAGGAATGTAGCCGCCATCTAACAGGAAGTTGGATCACATCAGTCCTCCTTCCACATGCTAGGAAAACAAATCATACAACAAAAAGATAATATATTAATAATGTTGTGATAGTCTGCCCCCTAAAAACACCTTCAATGCTTCTAAGTTCTTATACAGCATATCATCCATCAAAAACACCACGTAAAATATATAGTTTCTTATATTAAGAATAATAAAAAAAAAAAAAAAAAAAAAAGGAAGAAGAGTCCACCCAATCTTGTTCTGCTCCCGTAATCTCCTACCAAGAGTATCCACAGAGCCAGGAGGACACCAGATCTAATGAGTTACCAATCATCACAACAGAAACATCCACCAGGCTGGTGTTAAACAAAACGCCACACCCAGGGACATACCTTACTGCTGGAATCGTAAGTAGTACTTATGGTAGTAAAGCCAGCTTGTTCAGTGATTTTTGTTAATGATTGCAAGGTTTCAAAAGGAGAAGAGTAAAAAAAGTTGAAAGGCTACCACACGTTTGGGAAATTTAAATTTTTTTTACCCATGGCACATGTTCCGTACCGCTCATACACAAACCAATATCGGACTGAAACATGACCTATTTAGCACCACATATACATTTGCTTTAAAGCAGGGCTTAAAATTTCAAGTCCTGAGCTACTAGCCAGGGCTTAGAATTACTCGCCACCAACACAGTGGGTGGCACAGTGGCTAAATGTTTAGTACTTCTGCCTGGCAGTACTAGGGTCACTGGTTCGAATCCCAGCCACGGCTCCACCTGCCTGGAGTTTGCATGTTCTCCCTGTGCCTGCGTGGGTTTCCTTCGGGTACTCCGGTTTCCTCCCACACTCCAAAGACATGCTGGTAGGTTCACTGGATCCTGTCTAAATTGTCACTAGTATGTGTGTGTATGAATGTAAGTTAGGGACCTTAGATTGTACACCGCTTGAGGGTTAGGGACTGATGTGAATGTACAATATATATATATATGTAAAGCGCTGCGTAAATAAGTATAAGTACCTGTAATAAATAAATAAATGTACAGACATGTACAATTGTACATGTACACACACACCCCCCATAAAAAGTTGCAGTACTTTGTTGTTCACTCACAGAGCCGGGTACTGCACTCTAGGGGGAGGCAGAGAGCACAGCACACACTCCTTGCTTTTCTTTCACTGCGCTCAGCTATTGAGCAGTCTGACAGCTCCCAATGACAGATCCGGCCTGAGCTCCGAGCCTGCTCAGCAAGACGGCCCTGGGGGACACACTCACCCCACCATAATTTCCACTCGCCATTGGCAAGCAGGCAAGTGGAAATTTCAAGCCCAGCTTTAAAGTAAACTTATTTTAAAGTTCACATTATTCTAGGTTATATTCCAATTGATCCCTAGGAAAGAACACAACTCAAGCAGCACACCCATGACACCAACTTCTCTGAATGCCTTTATTCAGCCACAATGTCAGCCTTACAATTAAGCCTATCAGTGCGAAATGAGTCAAGGAGCGGAGGTCCATGGGCAGGGATGATTTTGTATGCCGTTTGTAACTAAATAAAGGCGCTCAGAGGAGTTGAAGTCATTGGTGTCCGTCTTGAGTTGTATGGTTTCCTGGCTATTAGGATCATGGGCAGGCTCCCTCGTTGTCCACAGCAGAGGAGAGGCCTTAATCTGACACAGTGCCGTTCAGCTTGATTTACTTAAACATCCAGTCAATGTTATAGCGGGTTTTCCAGATGCTCTTTGAATATCCTTCTTTCTGGACAGCAAACTTGCTATGTACTAGGAAAGGCCTCTGACTTCTCCCAATTTCGGCCAAGAATAGTTATGTTTGACAAGGTTTAAACTATTACACATTTACAACACACTAAAACAAAATTTTATTCTAACAAAAAAGGAATACAAGATGAGCAAAAAGCATAAAAGTGTGCTGGTAAAGTGAAGCAAAGCACAAAATGGCCATAAAACTTCACGCTTGAAAGAGATTCACAGAAGAGCTAACCATGAACAATCAAAATGTGACACATTTGGGTAAATAGGGATTGTGTATTAATAGATTTCTCTCCATCATTCCAGTGGGGCATGAAGACTGACGGAGACCTTAACTGAGGCCTTGAAGAGTTGCCAGGACAACCACTGCAGGAGTGAGCTGTGACTGGACTGAACAAAACCCTATGCCGGGCGGCCATGCTGCATCCGATGAGCTGGCAAAGGGAAACAAGATGGATTCTGGCCAAAGTGCTTGAATACATCAACTTTCATTTTTCCTTTCTTAAAAACGAGAGGGAACTGCACCACAAGTTCACAAAAAACACTTCTTTTCATGAAGCATATTGTGATCAGTGACAGAGGCAATGGCCCACAGGGGGCTTTTTTGGGGGGCCCACCCTCTTAGAGAAACCAGAAACTGAACGATAGAAAGAAATCTCCCATTCCCGCCAACAGTCGGCTTAGGATACAAGCCAGCTGCTCTGTAGCATAATTAAGACCCGGTTTACACAAAAACGTGGTTATAAAATCTTGATTTAGCTGGAAATATACAGTTTAATGCCATTTAATTGCTACTGAAATTATAATAATCATTATGAAATGATAAACACTGAACAGAACAGACTTCATAGTTTTGACTTGTTTCTTTCTCCATAAGCCGCAGGACACTTTGTATGTCTCTTTTCAGACCTTCTCAGTAGACAAATGAAGAGTTCAGGAAGTAGTCCAACCTACAGACTTATTAAATAAATCATATGTATAGCTAAAGCCTTTTTATTTTAGTTTTGGACAGAGCTGGGAAGTGTTGGAACCACCATCAAGCTTATATTGTGTTATGTACCTCCACTAGGTAGATTCATCCTATTTGTCCTTGTGACCACTGTCATCGAGACAGAGGATGGGAAATCCAAATTTTTAGTTATCACAGGAACAAAAGTTACAAGGAAAAAACTCTGAATCGGGACATTTGTCCTGGTAACAACTTTCTAAGAGAGGAGTTTACCCTCACTTTGTAGAGATTTCTTTTCATGTTAGGTTGATCTCTACTCCAGGCGAGTCCCTTCTCTCCAGGTTTCTGTGTTTTGTATCCTATAAAGCAACAGTGTCCAACCTGTGGTCCAAGATGGCCCAACACAAAATGGTAAACTTTCTTAAAAATGTTGATTATTTTTGGACAGTTTGTAAAAATGTGTTTACACTTCAGCTTGGTTTACATCTGTGCGGATGGTGCCACTGTGGGACCCACACAAATACCTGCAGCCGCACCACCCACACAGAGGAATGCAAGACCCGCGGGCGGGTGCCATTCATTCTAATGGCACTCTGCCCGCACTGGAAATCGCAACTATACGGGGAACCTCAGTTCCCGTGCAGACTGCGATTTCCGAAGAAGTGCAGGGACTTCTTCCCTGCGTGTCCTGGGGAACGGGAGTCCATTCAATGAATGGGCTCTCATGCAAATTGCACATATGTGAACCTGGCCCAAGTGGACACATGTGGCAGAAAAAAAATATGACAGTGTCTCTTTACTGGACTTCTTTCCAAAGGAAAATACCCCATTCTTTATAATCACACCATAAACTGTTAGAATCTTGACCAGTTCAGTAGGAACCAAACGAGATTTGAACCATGTATGGACTTGCTGAATGTACCAAAGTTGATGGATCAATCAACTTGGGAACAACCAGTCTGCCGGGGTTTACATGCGATTATTGCTAATGGCTATTACAGCCGCTAGCAATAATCACTGTCTCCCCGGCAGGGACAGCTTCCCCAGCCACAACAACATAATGGCTTGATGTGAGGGATTCCCCTTTCAAACACAGTCTGTGTTGATGGGGGAATCAAGGTTTCAGGAAAGAAATTTGAACCTTCTATGGCTTGCCTTATTCATGTCATCAATTTTCGGCAACACCTATATTTGTGAGAAACTATTTTCAAGGATGAAGCACATGAAGGGCAAAATTGGAACCAAAATATCTGATGAGCACCTTAAGAAATCATGCAGAATTGCTATTACATCCATTGAATCAGATATTGAGGTGTTCGTTTATGAAAAAATGTGTCAAATATCACACTAGTTTTATGTTGCTCACAATGTGGCTCAAGAAAGTCAAAAGGTTGGACACCACTGTTATAAAGTATGTGCTGGGCTAGTGGGACTTTTTTTTTTTTTTTGCTCAAAGGTAATAGAGTTGAGTAGAAATAAGTATAAAAAGGTGAGGATCACTCAACATTGGAGCTCACAAGAGATATATAAATCTTGCATCCGATTCAACCTAATAAACATAATTATACCAAAAACACTACGCTTGGATTTTCAATAAAAGACAAAAGGGCTTGCACATATATAAGCAGACCAAAACATTCATATGCTAAAAGAATTGCAGTGCTAATTAAACAAAAAAACCATTGCCATTGGTCTTAATGTCAGTATCGTAAACCACTGGAGAGAAGGGGAGAAGACACCGCAAAGACCAGTCTAACAGCACGAAGGGATGGAGGATCAGTTTGCTACCTGAAGTTCTATTTGGAGAAATTTATTGGATTGCCCTGTGAGCGTTTCCCATATAAGACCAGTTGCACCATCTACTGGATTTATTATACTGCTTATGTTGGTCGACCCGCTAGGCAGTCAATTTTTCTGGTAAAAGGCCAATTTATTTGGGTGGAAGGTGATGGTCTCCTCCTTGGATTGGAACTCTTTCCTATGCACGATTGTCTACCTCTATATATGGGAACTCCACATGGACTTTACGGTCACAATTTAATTTATTGCCATTTTTGTGAATGGGGAGTTTTTTTGTTTAATTAGCGCTGCAATTCTTTACCATATGAATAATAAGCATATAACATCAGTTTTTTTTAATTAAATTAGCCTTCATTAATAACATTTTTTGAGGGCAGTTTAGTATTGCTCATTACCATCTATTGCGTCTGAATACGGTCACAAGCTGACAAAGGTTGCGGACCTTTAATCTCCTTCTAATCTGTTGGATAGATTGATTTAGAGTAGTTCTGCTTTTTTTAATGTGCATATTATATACCTGTCAATTAAAGACCAGTTTACCATATGTACAAAGGAACAAATAAAAATTATTGCTCTTTTATTGTATTTGCTCATTGAAAGAGGAAGAACCATTCCTTAACCCTGTTTACTTTTTTTCCCCCCTACTTGTTTAAATGCCTTTCTTGTTCTCTGTAAATCACAACTTTGGCAAAATCGCTGCAAGTTGTTTTTTTTCTTGTATCCCAGTAAAACCCATAGACCACTGTTGGGTAGGACCATTTTTTCTTTATTAAAACAAAAATTATAGAAGCAGTCTTAAACAGTCTAGCATTTTTTAGTAACATAGGAGCAGAAATTTTTTTTCCGGAGGAGAAAATGCTGATTTGGAGTTCCTCCACTTCTGCTCATGCAATCAAAAGCCAAGACATACATGGTTACATGCTCTAAGTGGAGCAAAGTTCTTATTGGCAAATCCTTCTCTTCAGCAGACAAATGCTTGGGCTTTTTGTTATGTCGGCAAAACTAAAACAATCCCATCCCAAAAAGACTTAACAAAAAGTATGGAAGATGAAATTATTATTATACAGGATTTATATAGCGCCAGTTTGCTCAGTGCTTTACATTATAAAAGGAAGACAATACAGCAACGATACAGTTCAATACAAGAGGGTTAGGAGGGCCCTGCTCCTTGGAGCTTACAATCTAAGAGGGAGGGGCTGGTGGTACAAAAGGTAATAACTGTGGGGGGTGGACTGATAGCAGGAATACAAGATTCCGTTATTAGCTGAAGGAGGGTTAGGCTTCCCTGAAGAGACAGGTTTTCAGATATCGCCTAAAAGTGGCAGAGTAGGCGATAGTCGGATAGAGAGTTCTAGATGATGGGGGAGGTTCTGGAGAAGTCCTGGAGATGAGCATGGGAGGAGGAGACAAGGGAGCTACAGAGCAGGAGGTCGTGCGAGGAACGGAGAGGACAGTTTGCGTGATATTTGGAGACAAGATTGGTGATGTAATTTGGGGCAGAGTTAGAAATGGCTTTATATAGGTTATTGTTAATGTTTTGAAATGTATTCGTTGGGCAATGGGAAGCCAGTGGAGGGATTGGCAGAAAGGGAAGGCAGATATGGAATGGTTAGTAAGGTGGATGAGTTTGTCAGCAGCATTCACGATAGACTGAAGAGGAGATAGCCTGCGATGAGGTCGGCCAATGAGGAGGGAGTTACAATAGTCAAGGCGAGAGGTAACAAGGGAGTGAATAAGTTGCTTAGTGGTTTCAGGGGTTAAGAACGGGCGTATCTTGGAAATGTTGCGGAGGTGAAGTCTACAAGATTTGGACAGTGATTGGATTTGGAGCTGAAAGGATAGCTGGGAGTCCAGGATTACACCTAGTACCCTGGAATGAGGGGAGGGACTCATGGTTGTATTATTGATCTTGATGTTAGAGGACGGGCTGGGGGGAATAGTAAGAGCTCAGTTTTGGAAAGATTTAGTTTGAGGAAGTGGAGTGACATCCATGCGGATATGTCACTTAGTAGGTTAGTAATGCAAGAGGAGACTGAAGGGGCGAGGTGAGGAGTAGAAAGATAGATTTGGGTGTCATCAGCATAGAGATGGTACTTAAAGCCATGGGAGTTTATCAAGTGACCAAGGGAAGAGGTGTAGATGGAGAGGAGGTGTCCAAGGACAGAACCTTGAGGGACCCCTACAGAAAGAGGAAGTGGAGAGGAGGAGACAGAGTTATAGGTAACACTGAAGTAGCGCTGCGGTAAGTAGGAGGAGAACCAGGAGAGAACAGAGTCTCGGAGGCCAAGAGAGGGGAGTTTTTTTGAGAAGAGGATGGTCAAGAGTATCAAAAGCCGCAAATAGGTCAAGTAGTAAGAGTATGGAGTAGTGATCATTAGTTTTAGCAGTTAGTAAATCATTAGTGAGTTTTAGTAGGGCAGTTTCAGTGAAGTGTAGTGAGCGAATGACAGATTGTAAAGGGTCAAGAAGGTTGTTGGCACTGAGGTAGGAGCTCAGGCGATTGTAGACTAAGCGTTCTAAGAGTTTAGAGGTAAACGGGAGCAGGGAGATGGGTCTTAAGTTGTTCAGGTTGGTGGGGTCCAACGAGGGCTCTTTAAGTATGGGAGTGATCTGTGCATGCTTTAGGAGGGGAGGGGAAGGTGCCAGTAGAGAGGGATAGATTGAAGATGTGAGTGAGGGAGCATAGGACAGAAGAAGAGGGTGACCGTAGAAGTTGAGAGAGGACAGGATCCAGGGGGCAGGTGGTGAGGCAGGCATCTGAGAAAACTTTAGTGACCTCTTCAGTAGTAGCAAGGTCAAAATAGGCAAGTGCTGAGGGAGGTTTAGTACAAGGTATGCTAAGTGGCATAGATGTCTGTGTAGCGGAGATGCCCCTACGAATTGCATCAATATTGTTTTTGAAATTATTTGCAATCTCGTAAGCAGTGAGTGAGTTACTGGGTGGAGGTGGAGAAAGTAGAGAGTTAAACTAGAGAAGAGACAACGAGGACTTGATGACAGGGTATTAATAAGAGTGACAAAGTAGGCTTGTTTGGCAGCATGGAGGGAGGAATTGTATGTTAAGAAAAATTTAAATAGGGTGAATGCTTAGCAAGATTTGGTTTTACGCCACAATTGCTCCAGCGCACAACTGTCGCTTAAGATTTCTGGTGTTGTCAGTCTGCCACGGTTGTAATGGTCGGGCCTGATACTTTGTGTAATTAGAGGAGCAAATGAGTCTAGTGTGGATGAAAGTGAACTGTTGTAGACAGGAGTGGCCAGGTCAGGGCAGGACAGGGGAGAGATTCTGTCATAGAAGCGGTCAGTTGCAGAGTGGAAAAGAGAAGGGTTTTAGTTGTGAAGGTTTCTGTGGGTAATTGTTTGCTGATTGGAGGGAAAAGGGTTTGAAGACAAGGACACTGAAGGTGATGAGATTGTGATCAGAGAGAGGAAAGGGGGTGTTTGTGAGGTTGTCGGGAGTGCAAAGATGGGAGAAAAAAAAAAAGGTCTAATGTATTCGCATCAGAGTGAGTGGAGGACTGTATCATTGTGTTAAGGCAAAAGATGAGGTTAGGTTGGAGAGTTGGGATGTAGCTGGGTTGTAATTGCTAGTAAGGGAGTGGGAGACAAAAAGGTCATGGACAGAGGTGAGCTTATTACAGACAGAGCGGGCATTCCAGAGCGCACATGAAAAAGGGAGGGTGGTTTTTAGGAGCATGGGGATTGAGATTAAATTGAGTGAATTGCGGCTATTCCTGGAAGGAGGGTGCCTGGTGTGGGGGTGAGATACTGGAGGACCAGAGTTTGGGGAGATATCCCCAGAGGTTAGGAGGAGGAGGAGGGTGAGGAAAGTAAGATGGGAGCGGGATGTATATGAGTGCACATGCCTTCCTGTCCTGGTGTTTGGGTTAGCAGGGGAGTAAAGTATCAGCAGGAGGTGATGAGAGCAGTAGTAGGGAGATGGTAGAAGTGAAGGTGAGATGTATAAGCTTCAGGGTGGAGCAGAGGGGTAAAGAAATGAGATTTTGAGAACAGAGGATAGTAATATGAAGGAGTAGAGGGGACATATTAAAAGGTAGATGGAGTGGGAAGCAAACTTGTAGGAGATGTTTCCCAGGGTGTTTGCTTGCAGTCCATCCAGCGTGCAGTAGAGTTCTTTGTTGTATCTTCCTACTGCTTGAGTTATCCTGCTTTAGATAAACTGCTGTGTTCAACTGCGGTTTTGCACTCCAGCAGAAAATGCACTGACGCAGGACAAGAATCCATTTCTTACATTTTTTTTTAACACACAATTTTGTCATCTCCCCATAACTCAATGGGTACTCTACCCTAGGACCAAATTTTGATCAAAAAGTTCTATAGCTAAACTTATAGCCCTAAAAGGTATATTACTAATCATATTTTATTTATTCAGAATACAAAAAATTAAAACAAAAAACAAAAAAAAAACGTATCCATCCTGAACCTTTGAATTGTCACTGTGGTCCAAAGAGAAAGGAGATTTGACCCCAATAATTTGAAAATCGAACAAATGCTCCTGAAACCAAATTCAAATCAAATTGGTCAGCTTTAGGTGTATTTAGAAAATTGCAATGCCAGTGCAGCGTAACCAATTTATGCTCATAAAAAAGGAGGAAATGGCCCGATATTATATTAAATTATAATAATCTAGAGACTGGGGCCTCACACATGAAAAAAGACTAAAGTAGGAGATTTTTTTCTGCCCTCAGCAAGCAAACAGCTTTCTTGATTTACTTTCAAAAGCCAACTGTCAAATAACAGCTGGATGCTGATTGGTGACTACAGGAAAGAAGAAGTTTTTCCACGGTTCATGCCTTGGGCCAAAAGTCATTAATTAATGCCAACGATTCAGCCTTGTGGTAACAAATCCTAGGAAACACAAAGATCTCCGCCAGGATACCATCGAATAGTGAACATAGGAATTCCAAATCAAATCTAAATCATTCCTTTCTCATGTGTTCTATTAAAAGCAAATAGTTTCCCATTCTGTGTAGGCAGGAAGCCGTGCAATATGTACAGTACAGGTATCTGATTTCGATTGCTTTTCCTTCAAAAAAAAAAAAAAAAAAAAAACCCTGAAAAAAGCATAATCAAGGCAGCACTACAGGTTCTCTTGTAAGAGTTAAACCGGCCATACTCTAGTAGATTTTTTGTATGCAACATTTGTAGAAAAATTCTCATTAGTAATTTGATTACTTGACAAATGTGCTTCAAAATGTAGTTTAGAAAAAAAAAAGTTACTTGCTGCAAGGTAAAGTCATCAATGATTTAGTATGCATCACATACTAGCACATCATAAAAGACTTACCTTAGAACGAAGCCCTCCAGCGGCACGCTGCCACCGCTGATAGGGCTTCCATTTTCACCCGGTCTTCCTTCTGGGTTCCTGGGCTGTGGCTGCTTGAATGGCCGAGCCACCGATGATATCACGTGGGAGTTTCAGCCGCGGCACACAGATCTGAAGGAACGGCACAGGTATGCCATTCCTTCAGAGCACATGCACCGGTGAGGTTACCAACTGCTGCTCTGTAGAAGATCTCCTAAAACGGTGAACATTTAGGAAATATTCATTTTACCTACAGGTAAGCTTTATTATAAGCTTGCCTGCAGGTAAAATAAATAAAAAGGATAGTTTACTACCACTTTAAAAATGCTTGCTTTTAACATTCGACTCTGGAAGGAATTGTTGTTCCCGAATGAAAATCACATTCACCATTAGAAATGTGATCATTCGAGAAAAGTTTTCCATCCTGCTCGAATTTTCTTGTCACTATGGAGGAAAATGAACGTTTATTTGATCCCACTAAGCATTAGAAAATTGAATGAACATTCTTAGAACCAAAATGTATCCAGTGTATGGCTAGCTTTAAAAGGCACCCTTTGAGGACTGTAATATGGAAGCTTCCCTGTGGACTTGTGGTCTATGTTCAGGAACAAGGACGGAAATAAAGACTTGACTAGCTGCATGCCTGTTCCAGACTACTCTAAGCAGTTATTGGAGAAATAGACCAAAAGTCTAAAATTTTT
Source organism: Staurois parvus (assembly GCF_062004578.1). Taxonomy (NCBI): domain Eukaryota; kingdom Metazoa; phylum Chordata; class Amphibia; order Anura; family Ranidae; genus Staurois; species Staurois parvus. The sequence continues at coordinate 3,637,170 of NW_028319124.1, read as the reverse complement.
CAACGTATTGTACATTCAATTAAAAAATTATTGTAATTTTTATTAAACATATCTATAGGCCCCAGAGATTGGTTAGCTTTGCTAAATATCTTTAGCAGGTATGCTAAGGCAATCCAAGTTTAAACATTTAAAATCCTCCATAAGAAAACTATAAAATGAGGGAGAGGTGGGAGCAGGACAACAGCTCATCCAGGGTAAAACATTCAAATCCCCAATCCCAATTTCCATCTAGCTTACAAGGATTGCAATCACCATATCACCCGAGCCTCCTGCTGCTTTTAGTCAAATCCTGTGAGGAGAGAGCAGGGGGGCAAAGCCAAGTCGTGCTGTGCGTGTCTATGGATATACACAGCCTGGAGCAGGAGCGTACCTGCACAGGTCCCCACTTGGCACACGTCTTGAAGATGCAGTTGGAGGAGGAGACAGCACCGGTGGGGGACTTCAGAAGAGCAGGTAATGGACAGCTGTATGCAATGGTATTGCAGGTAATGCTAACATTTTTTTTGATTTAATAAAAAAAATAAGGTTTACAAACACTTTATTTGGCCTATCACAATCACTTTACGAAGAATTTCATTTTGGAAAGTACTCGGAGGGTTACTGAACTATCAAAACGACTTCAAGGCTACAGCAAAGCCTGTACTGTGCACATACAACAACTATTAAGTAGCAATTGGAAGATCCTCTTCTCCCAGTTTAAAAAAGTACCAACATTGGGCCCCGCTCACATCTGCCTGCTACAGCTGCAGTTTAGTCCGCATTGTGCATTTTAAAGTGCAACAGAACCCTTGTGTTTCATAGTAGTACTAAAGGATACAGGAAGAAAGGGTTATACCTCCTGTCAGTTTTATTTCTCTTTTTTGCCATCAGTGTCCCATTGGGGAAAATTTCCGTTTACTTCCGGTCTCATATTCAAAACCGGAAATGAGAAGAAATCCCTCCAAAGTGAGGGAATCCTTTGTTGTTACAGTCTCCAAAACTAGTGTCCCAATTGGAAGATTTCCCTTATATTCCCGCTCCTGCAACAACCCAAAATGAGGGATTTTCTTTCATGGTCATCCTCAGTAATTATGCTAAGAAAAGGTCAAATAGAGGGTGAACCTCCATAACAAAGGAAGGGACAGCAATAAAAATAAAACAAAAATAAAAAAAAGGATTGAGTTTAATTGCACTTTAATGCTGTACTGCAGTACTGTTGCAAATACTGCAGCAAGGGTTGAAACATCCAGTCCTGGCAGGATGTAGGAGAGTCAGACTGTGTCTCTCTCACACAAGCAGTGGTCCGACTCTCCAGTGGTCCGACATGCCACTCCTGATCACTGCTCTTTAATCTCTTGCTCCCTATGCAGAACTGTTGATTAGAAGACTGCTCAGGGGGACTTGATGGAAGACTGGACAGCCAGGTTGTTGCTTGTGTGAGAAAGCTGCAAACTGACTCTCCTACATGCTTTTAGCGTAGGCTATTTTAAACCCGATTGCAATTAACTTACCGCAACAGTTGTTTAAAGAAAAAAAAAAAAAAGTAGAAAACATCACCTTTATTATGCAGTTTGATTGCAATACAGTAATCAAGAGAGTTTGGGTTTTAAATATGTTACCACTAAACAATATGTAACTCATGCTGTGCTTGAAATGCCAACAGGATGCAGCACGTAGGATCGTCTGTCAAAATGTATTTCTATGTGAATATCTTCAGATAAACAAGTATAAGAGCCTTTATTACCTGACATGAAATGGAAAGAAAAAAAAAAAGGTCACAGATAAAGAGTGTCATCCAGTCTATGTACTGGAACAAAACTGTCTACTCTAATATATCCAGGAAATGAAATATGGCTTATTACTGTGGGAAACAGATTTTTCTGATACACACAAATCTTAACGTTGCCATGACTTGGCTGAACAACAAATATTTGAAATTGGATGCACTGATGTCAGTCCGCTGGGAGCTGCAATTCTCCTTGAAAGGTCCACTTCCTGTTTTAGGTTCCCAACAAGGGGGAGGAAAAAAAATAATAAAATCGGGGCTACCTGAATAGCAGGGAGTCGTTTTAAAATAAGGGACTGCTGTGTTCACGAAGGTCAATTTAGGAAGAGGTTTTCACAAGATTCCCACAGCTTTCTTCCAAGACTCATGCAATGATTTAATTGGATACAAATGGAAAAACGTGAGAATCCTGGAAGGTATGTGAAAACACTTATAACCAGACCCCTTAGGCCTCATGTAATCTGGTCGTTTTGCCCCAGTGCATGAGATCACGGAATTTTGGTATGGGCATAAGCACTGGGCACCATTTAGCCCCAATGTTGGCAGCCTGTACAACTCTACGGGTGGTTGAAAGCTGCTGCGGCTGTACACTGCCTTGAGTGGTACTAAGAGTAGTGAGCTCACAGGGCCGAATGCCCAGAACACAGTAAGAAGTAGTAAGACCCCTTGTGACGACTACACACTCAGCCTTAATCGGTTTCCAGCTCACAGGACAATTTTAAGAGCTAGCAGTCTGAAAGCGATGATCACAGGAGCAGTTAACTCTTTACACATACGGTAGCCGCCACCACGTTTCAACAAAAACAAATTTGCAGCTCCAGAGCAGCAAAACTTTTCTAGTCCCTGAAGAGGAGGATTAATGCAACCAATCCAAGGGTCTGACAGATGTGCTGAAGAGATATTGAAGTGTTAACGCCAACTATTCTAACTATTTCTAGATAAGGCTTCACAATCTGACAACCAACAGACTGAACAGAATGAAATTACAATTTGTTATAGACCAAATATGAATTTAAAAATCGGACACATCATACTCAAAGAAGGTCTAATGTATCTTATGAGTCTTTTAGACATCATAATAAAAAGGTGTTTGATAGGCATCTTCCCATACATTAGTGACACCGTCTTTTTATAAATGTCACTCCATCACTGTAGGAGTTATGGAATATGAGTACAGTTAAGAGTAGAAGTACTGGAGTTCAGTTCTAATTCGAATCAAGTCACAATTACAGATGTGCATTGCTCCTAGACTATTTTACGACAGGATTATGGAATCCATTTATGACCAGGCTTCTGCAATTCTTTCGTACGTATACAATTATTTTAGGGGAGGAAAAAAAAAAAAAGGAGGGTGGCACGTTGGGTTGCCACCTCATCCCTTTAAAATCCCTTTAATTACACAGGTTCTGAGGCTAATTTAATGCAGATAAGGCATGGAGTTTAATGACCACCTTAATCAGCCACAGAACCTTTGTAATTATTATGTGTCCAGTTTTAAAGGGATGAGGTGGCAACTCTAGTGGACTTGCATTCAGTACAACTCCCCCCTTCGCGCCACAAAGTTTGGAGTTTGTCAGACATCATCATCATCACAACCCCATCATGCTTTTATTTGGGTTTCCCATATGGGAGATTTCCTTTTGCTTCCCATTCCAGAGACACAACCAGAAAACCATCCAATCACTAGTCCCGAATTCTGGCACATGGGGCTGTCCATGGCCCTGTGTAAGATCTGACAAGAACAAAGTGTTTGCAAATATCACTCCATGTACCACCATCCTAAAGCTGGCCACACATTATACAACTGAAAGTTTGACCTCATTTTATATGGTTTTGGTAAATATAAAAGGAAAATAGTACAATATATGGCAAGCCTCAGCACATGCACCAAACATCAATGAAGTTCTGTCCTAGGTAGGGGTAGGAATTGTTGATGGAATTTAGAAGCTTCTTGAGTACATACCCAAAGCAACAAAATGTAGCACTTCCTATTGCTTTAGAAATATGAAATGCAAATTGGTTGTTTTGGGTTACCATTCTTTAAAAGACGCCTTGGTTCCCATAGACATAGTTAACATGGGTAAGAGAAGATATGTCATTTGTAACTTTCTGAGTTTAGAGTCTAGTTTACACCAAACAGCAGTAAAGAACAGACAGGATACATTCGTTTTCTTCCAGGATTACAAATGACCATTTCAGTTTGTCAACCTAGGCAAACTCCTGAGTGATAAATTTAATGTATGTAAACAGCAGAGCAAGAGATAAGAACAAGAAAAAAAGAGCCATAGCAGTAACATGAGTATCTGGATCTTTGATTTATCATCTGCTGGCAAAGGTGGAATGAAAATCAGGGATAGTGCACAAAGCTTATAAAGGGGTCAAGATGAGGAAAAAAAGACCAAAAGAGCCAACAAGTCAAGTTTGCTAATGTAGGACAAATTATATGATGGTGTCAGATACCTCACTTAGCAGCCCATCCACTGTCTCCCTAAAACTGGTTTTCAGACGATCAAAGCCATATGATCATTTCCCAATCATACCAATCTAAGGTCGATGTGTATCCTATGGATTTCCATAAATCGTTCTCCATGACTAAATAAATCATGATCCAATGTAGCTCTCAGAGAAGGATCTGGCTATGGGCTAAAGGGCAAGGAGACCTTCCTATTGCCGAAAAAGCCTGTCACCATAAAGAGTTTACAACTTGCTCAAAAGCTGAGGTACTGGGCTAGTCCTATGCTCATAATTAACTTATAACAGTAATTCACCATATGTACCCAACTTTATGGGCCAAGATAAACGATACAGGAACACAGCACATTGGATCATGACATAATGGAGTACAGGTAGAGGTCTGACTGTACATCGTTTTTTTGTGATTCCTCTGATTATCCTGTTACCAACCTATGACATATGAATGATCTTTTAATGCTCAATTTGAAGACCATCATATACAAATGTCTACTATCTGGGCAAATGAGACAAGACTGGCTGTAAAGAAAAAAAAAAAAAAGGAGGAGAAGAAGAAGACAAAAAAACTAAAGCTGGGAACACACTAAGAAAATCGTAAGACAAATTCTATGTGAGGAATGATTGGTCGATTATCTGATCATTATTACAGTACTTTCAACAGCCAATTTCAACTGTTCAGACAACAACAAAAAAAAAAAAAAATATGAAGGTGCAAGCTAGCAAAATTTTATCCTACGAGAAACACATGAACGATTTTCGCTTAGTGTGTACAGTAATTGTATGGAAATCATAAGCAAGCGACCCAGAAGCAAGTGGCAATGAACATAAAAATCATTTGCGTTTGTTGTTCAAGAATTATCGTACAAGTTAATACCAACGTCGGTTACATTATGATACACACCTCTGTAGGAAAAGGAGAAAAAAAAACAAAAAAAAAAAAAACCGGACAATCGTTTGCCCGATTTTCTCATAGTGTGTACCACTCATAAAGCTCACTGACATTAGTTTATTAGGCAAAAACCTATGTGCACCATCAGCAATAAACTAAACTGGTTAAAGTGTATAAAAAGATAAGCAAGGCTTTGCAAGACTGACAATGTGAGAGAAGACAACGCTGTTTAGTATAGACGGGTCCAGAAAACAAAGTGCATAGGAATTAAAGAAAAAAAAAAAAAAAAGTGGGAGAGAAAGTGAGAAAGGAAAAGTGACAAAAGCCAAGAAAAGAGGCCAGAGAGACAAAAGGAGAGCTGAGGGATGCATACTGATTGACGCAGACTTTGGATAGGGGGGGGGGGTATGGAAAAACATTGAGAGACACAGCAGGATCGGCTTGTAAGGGGTCAGAGGGTGAGAAGACCAGACTGGACATTGGAAAGAAGGTTTATAGGCAGCCAGAACATGCCAACAGACAAGGAAAGAGACATCAGTCACCACACATTGCTAGACCAACACCAACACAATTGGTGAAATATATTATTTGACTGTCTGACATTAAGTAATAATCCGATCCTAGAAAGACCTTGACACACATACACTGTCTTTATTAAACCGATTAGAACAGATTAAGAACCATGACACTTTTCCCATCTCAGTGCTGACAAGAGAACACTGAACATTTCCAACCTTTTCATCAGACATTGATGTCCCACTGCTTCCTCCAAGAACACCCATACCACTTCAAGATATAAAACTCCCCATCCAGTACAAATGCTAACTCCGGACCCATATCTCTACCTTCAGTGAGAAAGTGAAAAGCCTCTACACACATACCCCCTTAGAACTGACAGCTATCAACTGTTTTAAGAAAACCACAAAAACAGCTTCAAGGCTACAACTGCTCAAAGTTGGCTGAAGTTCATGGGTTGCTCTCAAAAACCCATTGATTTTCAACTGGTTTTTGAGGTTGGCATGCACCTGCATTACAAAGCCCACTATGGAACTCACTGAGATCCCTAGATTGCGACTTCCAAAGAAACTCAAGCAGTTGAATATGAGGCACCCAATCAGCAATCAGATGCAAATGTAAATAAATATGAAAAACGTTCTTCAGATATTAAACTGCACAAAAATGCCCCACACAGTATAAAAGTTATCAAAGGGGAAAAAAACAAAAAAACCTGTGGGCGTAGAATGTCTACTTACAAGCACGCTATTGTGCTTCCAGTGGTGCAATGAGGGGGAAAGAAACAAACATTCAACTGGAAGAGTCTCAGCTACGCATTCACCAATGTGCTAACTATGAATGAGACGCTATAGCAAAACCATTCTAGTGCTCTATGGCTCTTTCTGAAGGACGTTCCCAACACAATGGCAAACAATGTAGCATACAGCCTAGAGCAGCCATTCACAACCAGGGTTCAATGGAACCCCAGGGTCCCTCCAGAGGTTCTTAGGAGTTCCTTGAGTGAAAAGCAATGTCTGCCTCTCAGATACGTTCTCATTGACACCATTGATCTATTAGGCTACATTCACATCAGCAATTTAGGCCCATGAGAATCGAAGTGACAGGAATCTTCTGAATCCTGCTGTGGCTCTGAGCAGCTAGGTTTGGCCCTTGGCCCGGTTCACTATCTGCACAGCCAGTGATTGGTTGCATTGATCGCTGCTGTATGCACTTGGTGTGCATCCAGCAATGATCATCGCAGGTAATCGCTGTGTGCAGACAGCTACACATAGCGGCAGCTGCCGGAACCCTGCCTTTATAGTAAATGGGCCAGGGGCAAAGCCTAGCCGCTCAGTGCTGTGGCAGGATTTGCCGGACCAAATTGCCATAGTGAATGCAGCCTAAAAGTGATCGGAAAGCTTCATTTTGTAAAACAAACATGGTATACTTACCTGCTCTGTGCAGTGGCTTTGCATAGAGCGGCCATGAACCTCCTCTTCCTGGGTTCTCCACCAGCGTTCTCCATTCCTTCTCTTCTCAGTGTGCCATCCATAGGGGACCCACATGCAGGTTAAATCCTGAGCCGCTCTGCCTGTGTAGACAGACAGAGCAGCTCTGCACCGCAACCGCACCCTCCCCCCTTCAGTCGCACACAAGAGAGGTTGGGAAAGGCTAGCTAGACTCACCTAGATTACTATGGCTGTAGGATCTTCCATTACCCTTAAAAGTCATGTACCCAGGAGCCCTGGCTATCTTTGCTATCCCTGTTGGTAAACAACTGTAAGCCCACGCTGCCATATTATCATCCACAATGGTGGTTAATAATGAGCAACTCTGATTCCCTTATAATTCATGGCCTATTTAAAATCAATGGTCTATTTCTGTTTGCCAAAAGAAGGAAAACAAAAAGGTAAGGGCCTTTTGAGTATATTACCAAGAGCACAAGCAGGTAATTTAATCATTTATATTATTACGGTGTCTGGTTGATCTGACACAAGTATCATGAAGTAGGGAACCAAACAAAGACAGGACACTCCAATCAGTGGTCAGGTGGTTACCACTCTTTCGTTGGCATGTTGGTTCCTGGGTTCAATTCCAACAAAAGGGCACTGTATAAGGCATCCTTTCCCAACTTTTTCAACACAGAGGAACCCTTGAAACAACTTTCCGGACTCGGGGAACCCCTGCTAAATATGAAAATTATCTACAACTCATGATACTTAAGTGTGATGGCGCGTACACTTGTGAACATTGGGAAAAATTACCCCCTTACAGATAGCTAAAGAGATCAAATGGTGTCCATGAAAACATATTGGAGAGGCAGAAATTGCTCAAAGAACTCCTAACAACCTCTGAAGAAACCCTGGTATAAAGTCTATATGCTTCCCAGTTTGTAAGGGTTTCCTATAGCCATCAAAATGTTCTCTGGTTTCCACACATATAGTTCCTCACCCATATGACATAGAAACATAATAATGTAGGTTCTTTTTGAGCTGGGACTGAAACGCACATAAGAAATTAACTATTTGACCGTGAGGATACAAGTGATATCAAGAAGCAGACAACGGTTTTCAATGCTTTAACACTGGACAGAATGCCTCAAAAATATAGTGGAGATAAAACTAAGAGCGTGAAGCACAGCGAAAGATAAAAAAAAAAAAAAAAGACACCAAACAGTCAGAGGTGGGCAAAAATGAGAGGGCACCCGAGAAAAAAATAAATCCAACTTGGCACCGGAGAGAAAAGCCTGTACAAGCACAGCCAGGAGCAGCTGGACAGCGGGGAAAGTGGGGGTGCAATGGTAATGTGGCACAGGCAGAACTGGGAGGAACTCTAAAGAAAAGAAATGGAGGGCCCAGCACAAAAAAATAGGGTCAGCAAAGACACACAAAGTCCCAGCAAGATAGACAGGCGGGCAGACAAGTATGGAGCAGCTGAGAGCGAACAGAGAGGGGGAGAACAGAGCTGCAGGAGGTAGCAGACAGATTTGTGGGGGCAGTTTGGGAAGCGTCTAACCCCCCCTCCCCCCCAATCCCTTTTTCCAATTGTTATCACACAAGAAAGGTTTCTCTCTCTCTCACTACACAGTGCCCTCCTCCCCCTCGCCTTCCCTGTGCCCTGAGGGAGGGAGACAGAGAGAGGCAGAGGAGGGGGTAGAGCAAGAGGAGGAGAGGGGGATGGGTGGGAAAATTTGGAAAAAGGGATTATTAGAGAGGAAAAAAAAAAACAAAAAACCAACAGCTCCCAACTGAGGAGCAACCTCATGTACACTGACACAAAGCAGATCGCGCACATCTAGTAACGGGTCTCTGGCACTTAGTCCCGCACACAAAATTTAAAAGCCGAAACTTAAAAATCTCATCATGGAAACTGGAAAGTCCAGCTGAATCTGCTAAAATGATTGGACAAAAGGAAGCAAGTTTAGCATGCTAATTCGTGGATTGCTGTGATTTGTCCTACAATGCCGCCAATTGTGAACTTTACAAAAGGCAATAAACATCCGCTAGAATAAACATTTAAACTGTAGCACACAATGGGGGTTATTTACTAAAACTGCATGGTGCAAACTCTGGTGCAACTCTGCACAGAAATCAACCAGCTTCCAGGTTGTATGGTCAAAGCTTAATTGAACACGCTGAAGTTAGAAGCCAATTGGCTACCATGCACAGCTGCCCCAGATTCCGAGTGCTCCAGTTTTAGTAAATACCCCCAATGAGTCAACTAGTACAGAGTTTACCCAATCCATTAATAATTCAGAACCCATTAATGGATGTTTCAGTAACCAAAGTGATGACAGTATCACATGGCAACCAGATAATCATTTTTCAGCACTTTAGTTCCATCACACTAAGGGTTTGTGATTGGTTACTGCATATTAGGCAACGTAAGTTGGCAACTTGCATGGTTGTCTTGCAGCACTGGGGCCCTGGGTTCAGTTCCTACCAGAACATCTACCTATTGGCAGCATCTAGGTATGGTTCCTCCTACATTTTAAGCAGTAACTGATAATTGACATGAGCGTGATGGGACTTTTTATTGAAAAGTTCTACATAAAAAGAAGACACTACACACTGTTCAGGGAGTATCTGCCTGCAGCAAAGTACTCTCAATAGATATATAAAAGGAGTAGAGGTACTCAGGGGTCTTGCGTAGGAGAACATGTCCAACAAGAGCAATTTATTCAGTCCAACTTTGGAAGTCAAGGCCTTGACAAAGATGGGCTGTGATCCATCGAAACCTTAGCCAAATTAGAATAAACTCACTTGGTTTGGACACCTAATCCTGCTGAAGACCCCAAAGTGACTCTACTAATGTACACACTAAAATATATCCCAGACAGTTACTGGATGCAGCTAGGCACATTTACATACACAGTACACCATTCCTAAAGACAACAACATATCCTTGATTGCTTGGGAGCCATCAAAAACCATCTTCCAGTGCCCACAAGTTGGCAGGAGAACTCCCAGCACAAAGCTGTTCACTGCATAGCCATAAATTGTATAAACAGCCGAGGACCCTGAGAATCCCATCAAGGCAGACTTATTCATAATCGGTTAAACTCCATTTAACGCTGAATAAACAAAGCCAGACAGCTAACTTTCATCTCCCGGCCAAGTTTACAAATAAAGGTGACATGAAACACTGATCCAGTGTAGAGAATGAAATAATTTAAGAGTGAATAATCACAGAGGGCGAGGAAACACTGATGAGCTAGTGAGGAAATGCCGACTGGGACAGGCGAGAAGACTTCATGAAGAGACATTAGAACTTTACACAACGTATGGCTCAATTCCCTAAGCATGCCCGGCTTGACATCGGGGGATTTTTATTATTTTCAACTCTCACGGCTGAAAATAACCAACAAATCGAGGCCTTGGAGACAACAAATGACACTTTCTGCTGCTGTCCTAGACGATGACGTGGTGGCTGAAATCTGATTAACCCTCTAATCTCCTATGGTATGTACACTATAGCCACCCAAGCTGTCTTTTCACCCATAGGGAGGAGGAAGCTGCCTGAGATATCTTTAAAGTTCCTCTGCAATGTACAGAAATGCCCTGAAGGTGGGATTATATGGATGATCTCTCAGGACATGAGCCTCCCTAACCCAACATGAGGAATATTGGCAAGGACATTTCTTAGGTGTACCAAATGGCTTGCCCTATAGGTCCATTTATATATATATATATATTTATTTTTTTATTTGGGCTCTTCTAGTATTTCCTCACTCACTAAACACTGCATGCCCTTGCTTGCTGTGATAATTCACTGTTATTTTGCTCTATAGACTACATATATAAAAGAGTGTATGGACATAAGTTCTTGATAAACACAGGCTGCATCTTGTAGAAACATTGTTATACTAAAGTTTATCCTACATTCTATACTTCCAAGACCCACGGGACCCTCTCATTTGGAAGAATAAAAATTATACATATTGGACAGATCTCCCAGGAGCCAAGTAACCAACGGTTCTTAAAGACTACAACCTTTGATGTTTTAATTAAATTCTGCACTTCAAGGCCCGTTCGACCCTCTCTTTTTGGAATGAATATACACACACACACACCTGCAGGTGTTCGATAACCAATGGTCCTTAAAGACTATAGCTGGCTCCCACCAACTTTTTTGAGGCTTTTTTTTTTCTACATACATCGCTTCAAGACCCATGAGTGTGCACCAAAATTTAAAATGTTTTGCTTGGCCTTGGTTGAATCCCTGGAGCCTGGTAGCCAATGGTCCTTAAAACCTACAGCTGGTGCCCAACTTTTGAGGTTCTCTAGTTGTTACCAATTGAGCTGGCTCTCCTGGAATGGACAGTGTGGCTCCCAAATTCCATATACATTTATTATACGCATACATGCTGGCCAGATCCCAGGAGCCAATGGTACTGAAAACCTACAGCTGGCACCAACATTTTGAGGTTCTCTCTAGTTGCTGCCAATTAATATCATTATTATACAGGACTTGTATAGCGCCAACAGTTTGCTCAGCGCTTTACATTATGGAGTTGCCTCTTGGATTGAGCACTATGGCTCCCGAATATTTCTACACACACACTCACACACATATATATTGGCAAGATGCCAGGTAACCAATAGTACTGAAAAACTACAGCTGGCACCCAACTTTTTGAGGTTTTCTCCAGTTGTTGCCAATTGAGATGGCTCCTGAACTCTATAAACATACACAAACACACACACAAGACCTACGAATGCCTCTCTTTATGGAATATATACACACACTGGCCAGTGGCACCCAACTTTTGAGGTTTTCTCTACTTGTTACCAATCCAGTAGACATATATACTTGCCAGATCCCAGGAGCCAATGGTGCTTAAAACCTACAGCTGGCACCAACATTTTGAAGTTCTCTCTAGTTTCTGCCAATGGAGTTGGCTCTTGGATTGAACACCGCGGCTCCCGAATATATCTATATCTCTATACACACACGCCTTATATATATATATATACATACATACATACATACATACACACACACATACATACACTGGCCAGATCCTAGGAGCCAACAGCCCTTGAAAACTACAGTTAGCACCCAACTTTTGAGAGTTTCTCTAGTTCTGGCCAAAGGAGCTGGCACCTGGACTGGGCAGACTGACTCCCAAATCCCAATAAACATTTGTATGTATTATACGATTATATTTTTAATTTCTCTTCCCCTCTACAAGTCTGTAGCCGATCTGTGTCCTCACTGTCTCCAGTGACAAGGAATATGGAATGACGCCCTTGCTATCCTCTTAAAGGAGATGCACAGACTACGGCGGATGATCCCATTAGAGCCAGGCAGAAAATCTTCTGTGACACATGGAGTATGTCTGGGAGGAGAGCAGCCCTCTCTACAATCCCTAATGACTTCCTGCCCTGCTAAACCTCCCGCACCATCCCTGCACTCTGTCATGTGTGGGAAGATCACACAACCACTGGAGGAGTCTGGGAGATGTTAGAGGGGGAGGTCAGTGCTGACAATCACAGCTTCTCACACAGGCCACTCACCAGCAATGCAGGAAAGGATACAATGTAAAATACAGTGACAATACCTAATAACAATAACATAACAATAGATGATATAATAACACATAATAAAAGGAGACTCCAACAATGTGACATGGATCCCCCCCAGGTGTCAATCATGTGACCTGTAACAAAGTAACTTTTTTTGTATTTCTGTATGGAATCTGGGGAGGAAAGCTGTTGATTGGTGGAGAGAAGGGGATGACGTGTAGTGGAGGTGCTGCGATTGCGGGCTCAGGTCTGGAATGTATAGACTTTGGATAGTAGAGAACACACACTGCGCTCCCCGCATACCAGGACATGAGGAGGAGACAGGGCCATCACATTCCTCTCCCGCCACCCCCTCACACACACAATCCGCTCTTACCGTGGATTCCTCCAGCTCGGCTCAGCAGCACAGCAGTGACCCAGACGAGTCCGTACATCCCCGGCCGCCCCATATTGTTCTCCACCCCCGGGGAGCCCTCTAAGCCCGGAGCTCTTCACTATCCGGCTGACTGAGCCACACTGATCCGTAGGAGGGTCTCCAAAGGCGAGCGCAAATTCAGCCACGCCCAAGCGAGGAAGCAGAGCCAGTCAACGAGAAAAGTTCCGGCAAATAGGCGGGCCGACCACGCCCTTCGCCCAAAATTAGACTTCCCCTTTCTAATTCTTCTACATAGTATTGAAAAGTGAAGGAGGCTCCGCCCACCTTACTTGTAACCTTTTCAGCCACATATTTCCCAGTAACTATGGGCGATGGGCGGGTCTACTGGCCACGCCCGTCAAAAGGAGCCAGCCAACCGAGAATGCCAGCGCTACTTCGGAATGCGCCAAGGAGTGGGCGGAGGGTTGGCATCTCTTAGCAACGTGGGCGGAGCGTGCGAGAGATTCCATCACAGGGACCACGTGGGGTGTGCGGTCCGCAGAAGGGAGCTGGGTACGGTCCATTGTCCTCACAGGCTGGTGACCTGCCATGGGCCACTGAGAGGAGGGGAGGGGCTGAAGGGGGGACAATGATTAACACGTATCCCCCCTCTAAGGGCTCCTCCCCCTCTCATGTCTATGGATTCTTTACAATAGATCAGCCATCTGCTTAATGATCAATCTGAGTTCGGAGATGGGACTGCAGTACAGTCAGCTGCCCCAGGACGTGCCCCTCTACTGCCCATGTCACTGCTACTCTGGACATGTACTGATGTCACCGATGAGGGGACACACACTACTGACACATCAACAGCAGATTGGTGGCAGACAATTCCAGGACAGTGTGTTTCCCACGTGGAAGAAAAATAGATTTTACAAATATTCTTCCCAAATATATTGACATATATACATACTACATTGTGTATTCAGTATATATCTACTGCAGGTTGAAATGCGTTTTTTATAGATTAACTAGTTGCCGACCGCAGATAGCCGAATGACGGCTTCACTGCGGCTGGCCAGTTCTGGGGGGACATTATATGACGTCCCCCCAGAACGCGCTCTCCTGCGCGCCCCAGGGGGCGCGCACCCGGCGATCTCCATGATCGCTGTGTCCTACGGACACAGCCGATCACGTGATGTGGTAAAAGGCCGATCCCAGCGGCCTTTTACCACGTGATCAGCGGTGTCCAATGACACGCTGATCACAGGGAAATGCAAGTGCCGGTTCTTGGCTGCACTTTCCTCACGCTGTCAGATCGTGAGGAAAGTACTGCCGAGAACCGGCAGTTGTCAGAGCGGGGATCGGCACCGATCATCAGGACACTGATGATCAGTGCCCAGCAGTGCCACCCGCAAGTTCCGCCCACCTGTGCCCAGCAGTGCGCCCACTAGCTCCGCCCACCTGTGCCCAGCAGTGCACCCACCTGTGCCACTCTGCAGTGTCACACACCTGTGCCCAGAAGTGCCACCTACCTGTGCCCAGAAGTGCCACCCACCTGTGCCCACCCACCAGTGCTGCCCACCAGTGCAGCCCAGCAGTGCTGCCAGTCAGTGCCACCAGTCAGTGCCTAGGGGTTGTGCCAGTCAGTGCCGCCAGTCAGTGCCCAGCAGTGATGCCAGTCAGTGCCGTCTATCAGTACCCATCATCAGTGTCACCTATCAGTGCTGCATATTAGTGCCGCCTATCCGTGACAACTCATTAGTGCTGTCTATCAGTGCCGCCTATCCGTGCCACCTCATTAGTACTGCCTATCAGTGCCCTTTAGTGCTGCCCATCAGTGCCGCCTATCAGTACCCATCAGTGCTGCCTCATCAATGCACATCAGTGAAGGAGAAAAAATACCTGTTTGAAAAATTTTATAATAGAAACAAAGAAAAAAAAATTTTTTTTCAAAATTTTTGCACTTTTTTTATTTATAGCGCAAAAAGTAAAGCGCCCAGGGGCAATTAAATACCACCAAAAGAAACTCTATTTGTGAGAAAAAAAATGATCAAAATTTCATATGGGTACAATGTTGCATGACCGCGCAATTGTCAATCAAAGTGCGGCAGCGCTGAAAGCTGAAAATTGGCCTGGTAAAGAAGGTGGTATAAGTGCCTGGTAGGCAAGTGGTTAAAAAAAATATGAAAAATATTTTTATTATTATTATAATAATAATATTTTTAACAATACATCTTCAAATATATGTCTTTGAAAATACATTTCATCTACATTTTTGGAAAGCATTTACAAATACTGTATATGTAAAAATATTATGTTAAAATTACTTTTTTTATATGTTAAAAAAAATTGAAGAATATATTTTAAAAATATATTTTTTTAAATATATACCTTTAGAAAATATATTTAAATGTATATTTTTCTTAGATTACATGATAAAATATCTTAGTGTAGGCCAATATATCGTAAATATATATCACATATATCATTTTTTTTCTAAATATATTGGAAATATATTTCTCTTCCATGTACATGCATGGATTCACCGATATGTATAAAATATAGCTTTTGTTGCCATATGTGCGTATTTGTGCCTAAAATACTGTCCAGTAATGCAGAGGTTTGTATTTTTTCTAACCGATCTTCGGCACCATGCATACTGGCTTAAAAAAAACCCACCAGAAACAGCGGATAATTTTGAGGGTTTTTTTTTTTTTTTTTGTAGTGTGAGACAGCACAGTGGCTAAATGGTTAGCACTTTCACCTGGTGATACTAGGGTCATTGGTTCAAATCCCAACCATGGCATCACCTGCCTGGAGTTTGCATGTTCTCCCTGTGCCTGCATGGGTTTCCTCCCACACTCCAAGGACATGCTGGTAGGTTAATTGGCTCCTGTGTAACCTGTCCCTAGTATGTATATGTATGAATGTAAATTAGGGACCTTAGATTGTACACCCCTTGTGGGTTAGGGACTGATGTGAATGTACAATATATATGTAAAGTGCTGCATAAATTGACGGCGCTATATAAGTACCTGTAATAAAATAAATAAATACTAACATTTAGGAGCATTGTGTTTGTATTCTGCCAGAAAAACACAAAACAGTTTTGTTTGTCTCTAGACGCTGATCTTAAAAAACGCCTCTACACAAATTATTATGCAAATGATATTTTTCTCATTTACCTAAATAATTGATGTAAATAACAGTCAGCATAATTCTCATGTTATCAGCTATTAAGAGAACAAATCACATTTTATTGAACAAACCTCATAATGAGAACAGTAATTTTTTTAAACATAAACACTTCCAATGCACTATTCCAAATTATTACGCACAATAAGTTTCAAAACACTTTATAGGTTGTAAAGAACTGAAAATTGTCATTTGTTGTGTTTGCAGCATATTTACTGAAATCAAAAGCTATTTCAATCAAACTTTTAACAACATTTTAACTTTTTAAACATTTTAACAGGTCATGTTACATTGTAACATAGGACCCTTTATTTGATAGCAGCTTCACAAGTCTTGCATCCATTGAACTTGGACAGTTTCTGCTTGAATTTGTTTGCAAGATGTCAGAATAGCCGCCCAGAGCTGCTGTTTGGATGTAAACTTCCTCCCACCCTCATAGATCTTTTTCTTGAGGATGCTCCAAAGGTTCTCAATAGGATTGAGGTCAGAGGAGGATGGAGGCCACACCATGACTTTCTCTCCCTTTATCCCCATAACAGCCATTGATGCAGAGGTATTCTTTGCAGCATGAGATGGTGCATTGTCATGCATGAAGATGATTTTATTACATACTTTGCAGAGGTCATCTTTACACCTTCGGGGACCCTAAAAGGGACAACCAGTTCTGTTCCCATGATTCTGGCCCAAAACATGACACCACCACCGCCTTGCTGACGCGCAGCCTTGTTGGAACAGGGTGGCTGTCAACCAGCCATCCACTACTTCATCCATCTGGACCATCCAGGGTTGCACGGCACTCATCAGTGAACAGGACTGTTTGAAAATTAGTCTTCATGTATTTTTCTGCCCAGTGCAGCCGTTTCTGCTTGTGAGCATTGGTTATTGGTGGCCGAATAGAAGGTTTATGCACAGTTGCAAGACTCTGGAGGACTCTACACCTTGATGTCCGTGGGACTCCAGAGATACCAGCAGCTTCAAATACCTGTTTGCTGCTATGTAATGGTATTTTAGCAGCTGCTCTCTTGATCAGATGCATGGATCTGGCAGAAATCTTCCTCAATGTGCCTTTATCTGCACAAACCCATCTGTGCTCTGAACCAGCCGCAAATCTCTTAATAGTGCGATGATCACGCTTAAGTTTTCGTGAAATATCTAATGTTTTCATACCTCGTCCAAGGCATTGAACTATTTCACTCTTTTCGGCAGCAGAGAGATCCTTTTTCTTCCCCATATTGCTTGAAAATGGTGCTCTGCTTAATAATGTGGAACACCCTCCTTTAGTAGTTTTTCCTTAAATTGGGCTCACTAGCCAATCTAATTATCACAGGTGTCCAAGATTGTTTTCAGTGATCAAAAGAGCCCTGACACACAATGCCATCCATGAGTTAAACTGAAAAACAAAATATTTAATCTTTGTGACACTTAAATAGAATTTGCATAATAATTTGGAACAGGGTGTAGACTACCTAATGTGAATGGACACATAGGCACATAGGAGAACATCAGTCGCTTCTACAGGCAAAACGCTAAACACACTTTTCCCTCCCTTCCTGTCCAGGCCAATTTTCAGCTTTCAGCGCTGTCACACTTTGAATGACTATTGCACAATCATGCAACATTGTACCCATATGAAATTGTTATAATTTTTTTTGAGACAGATAGAGCTTTCTTTTGGTGGTATTTAATCACCTCTGGGGTTTTTTATTTTTCTGCTAAATAAAATAAAATAGACAAAATTTTGAAAAAAAAACTAAAGTTGTTCTTAGTTTATGTTATACAATTTTGTAAATAAGTAATTTTTCTCCTTCACTGATGTGCACTGATGAGGCTGCACTGATAGGCAGCACTGATTGGCTGCACTGACTGACAGTGATAGGCAGCAGTGATTGGCACTGATAGGTGGCATTGTTGGGCACTGATCAGCGGCAATGATGAGCACTAAAAGGCAGCACTGATTATCAGCCCCTGATGACGTAAATAAAGACAGGACTTGGCGTGGAATGACAGATTTGGTGTGTACAGTATTGCTGCAGTGTTTTTATTTTCTTGGGAGGATGCATGTGATCATCACAAGGCCAATCAGCACTGTCCAGACAAAGGGTCAGGGATTATACAGCCGAAGGTTCAACTTCAGTACACCCAGTTTGCCTATAGATGGATCGAATCTTAGCCAGTCCCTGCTGAACCAGCTGAGATTCTATCCATCCATGGCCAGCCTAGCTGCTTCCAGACCGCCCTATAGCAGAAATACTGCTACAGGATGGCATGGGTGCACAAAATCACGTATACATGATCTTGCATTTCTGGGTAGGGGGTGCATGCGAGCTGTGCACGCGCCCTACCCGCGCTGCCATTTGTGGCCGCGGCTGTCAATCACCGGGTCCAGGCAAAAAAAAAAATTCCGACAATCACTGATGAGGAGGAAGACTATTTTATTTGCTATCCAGAGCAGTGTTTTTACAGTGAAGCACCAACACACCACCCCCTAGTAAAACACTCCCAGCACATAGTTAACCCTTTGATCGCCCCTCATGTTAACCCTTACCTGCCCAGTGCCATTAGTACAGTGTCAGTGCTTTTTTTTAGCTCTGATCACTGCATTGGTGTCACTGGGGATGTCAGTGACACCAAGTCAGTTCCCCCTCAGTGTCAGAATTTCTACCATAGTCCCACTATAAGTCGCTGATCGCCATTACTAGTTGAAAAAAAAAAACAAAATTCCAGTATCCATACCGCCATTTGTAAACACTATAACTTTTACGTAAACCAATTAATTTACACGTATTGGGATTTTTTTTAACGAAGACATGTCGCAGAATACATTTTGCCCTAAATTTATGACAAATTTGATTTTTAAAATTTTTTTACTGGACATGTTTAACCGCCTCCTGCCCGCCATATAAGGAAATGACAGGCGCAAGGCGGTTCTCTCGTTCTGGGAGGACGTCATATGACATCCTCCCACTCTAACCGCGCATGCGCGACTCTAGGAGCGCGCAGCGCGGCGATCTATGGTGCACTGTGTCCCTCTGACACAGCGGATCACCGATCAATGGAAAGAGCCGAAGATGTCAGCTCGGTCATGTGATCAGCTGTGTCCAATCACAGCTGATCGCATGTAAATAGGGAAATGCCAGTTATCGGCATTTTTCTCCTCACAAGCTGTCACGCTGACAGAGGAGAGCTGGTAATCTGCATTCCTCGGAGGGAATATGTACACTGATCATCAGGGCACTGATGATCAGTGTGCCCTGATGATCAGTGTAGCCCCAGCAGTGCCACCTGTCCTTGCCCATCAATGCCATCTGTCAGTGCTCATCAGTGCCACATATCAGTGCCTACCAGTGCACATCAATGCCACATATCAGAGCCCATCTGAGCTGCCTTTAAGTGTCATCTATTAGTGCCAGTCAGTGCCACCAATCAGTGCCAGTAAGTGCCGCCTTTCAGTGCCACCTATCAGTGCCTGTCAGTGCTGCCTATTAGTGCTGCCTAACAGTGCCAGTCAATGCCACCTATTAGTGCCAGTCAGTGCCACCTATCAGTGCCACCTATCAGTGCCATATATGAGTGCTGCCTTTCCGTGCCCATCAGTGATGCCTGTCAATGCCCATCAGTGCCACCTACCAGTGCCTCCTCATCAGTGCCCATCAGTGCCACCTATCATTGCCCATCAGTGCAGCCTATCAGTGCCCATCACTGCAGCCTCATTAGCGCACATCAGTGAAGGAGAAAAATCACTTGTTTACAAACTTTTATAACACAAACTAAGAAAAAACTTATTTTTTTTTTTCAAAATTTTCAGTTGTTTTTGGTTTGTTTAGCAAAAAATAAAAAACCCAGAGGTGATTAAATACCACCAAAAGAAAGATCTATCTGTCTCAAAAAAATGATAAAAAGTTCATATGGGTACAGTGTTGCATGACCACGCAATTGTCATTCAAATTGCGACAGCGCTGAAAGCTGAAAACTTGCCTGGGCAGGAAGGGGTATAAGTGCCCTGAAAAGCAAGTGATTAATAGCAAACAGTCCAAAATACTTTTTTTCTCTCAAAATTGTCAGTCTTTTTTTTTTTTTATAGCGCAAAAAATAAAAAAACGCACAGGCTATAAAACACCACCAAAAGAAAGCTCAATTTGTGGGAAAAAAGGACATACAGTTCATTTGGGTGCAGCGTTGCATGACCGCACAACTGTCAGTTAAAGTAAAGCCGCGCCGTAAAGCAAAAAATGGCCTGGTCAAGAAGGGGGGTAAATCCTCAGGAGGGCAAGTGGTTAGGTGACAAATCACTTATTTCAAACCCTTTCTGTCTAAAGCTGCCTATACTATATATATTTGAACAAACCTTTGTATGAATATTCGTACAAACATTAGTATGAAAATTCTTTGAACATTCGATGACTGGACAAATGTCATTCAAAAGTAAATTTTGTTTGCTTTTAACATTCAGTTTTGAAATATTTGTAATTTCCTGAATGAAAACCATATATGATGTTAGAAATTCATTTGTTGGGGAAAAAATTCCTATTACTCTGCTCTGAATTTTCCAAATGCTGATTTGACTCCAATACAGATTAGAAAATTTAACGAACATTCTTAAAACAAAAAATTTCTAGTGAAATTTATTTGTCCTTTTGTTACTCAAAGAGAGAGACGATAATATGCTTCATTACTGAAATGGGAATTAAAAAAGATTAGAAAGAAATTCAGGTCAACCGCACACATGTAACATCAGTGAACGAAAGTGTCTACAATACGTTACATTTTCCTCCTTCCTTCTACACAACTCTCTTTGCATCTCCACATAACCGCAACATTCACATTAGAGATGAGCGAATTATTCAAAAATTCGATTCGGCTGATTCGGCGAATTCGTGGAATAAATTCGATTCGAGTCGAATATATTCGCTGCGAATTTAACTTATAAAAAGGGTGTTTCTAGGCTTCAGAGAGCCTTTATATTAGTGCAGAACACTGTACCTTTAATTTAAATGCCCTTGGAGTCTGCTGGGGAAGAGAAATAATACTGTCAGTCAGTATGACATGCAGATGAGTGCCGTCGATCTTAGAATCACCGCACACTTCACTCATTTGGGCAGTCACGGGGCCAAAACCAGAGTGTGGAGCCACAGTGTGGCGGTGGAGGCAGCAGCAATGGGAGGCCATACAACACCCTATGACAAAATGGAACCCACCAGCAGTGTGAGGAGACCTGAAAGTGGCACATGGCAGAGTGTGGCGATGGAGACAGCAGCAATGGGAGGCCGTACAGGGACCCATGACACACTCTGGACCTGGCAGCAGCATGAGGAGGCGGTACAGGGGCCCATGACAGATTACGGGCCTGGCAGCAGCATGAGGAGTCGGTACGGGGGCCCATGGCAGATTACGGGCCTGGCAGCAGCAATGGGAGGCCATACAGCACCCTATGACAAAATGGAACCCACCAGCAGTGTGAGGAGACCTGAAAGTGGCACATGGCAGAGTGTGGCGATGGAGACAGCAGCAATGGGAGGCCGTACAGGGACCCATGACACACTCTGGACCTGGCAGCAGCATGAGGAGGCGGTACAGGGGCCCATGACAGATTACGGGCCTGGCAGCAGCATGAGGAGTCGGTACGGGGGCCCATGGCAGATTACGGGCCTGGCAGCAGCAATGGGAGGCCGTACAGGGACCCATGACACACTCTGGACCTGGCAGCAGCATGAGGAGGCGGTACAGGGGCCCATGACAGATTACGGGCCTGGCAGCAGCATGAGGAGTCGGTACGGGGGCCCATGGCAGATTACGGGCCTGGCAGCAGCAATGGGAGGCCCGTAATCTGCCAGCACCCTATGACAAAATGGAACCCACCAGCAGTGTGAGGAGACCTGAAAGTGGCACATGGCAGAGTGTGGCGATGGAGACAGCAGCAATGGGAGGCCGTACAGGGACCCATGACACACTCTGGACCTGGCAGCAGCATGAGGAGGTGGTACAGGGGCCCATGACAGATTACGGGCCTGGCAGCAGCATGAGGAGTCGGTACGGGGGCCCATGGCAGATTACGGGCCTGGCAGCAGCAATGGGAGGCCATACAGCACCCTATGACAAAATGGAACCCACCAGCAGTGTGAGGAGACCTGAAAGTGGCACATGGCAGAGTGTGGCGATGGAGACAGCAGCAATGGGAGGCCGTACAGGGACCCATGACACACTCTGGACCTGGCAGCAGCATGAGGAGCTGGTACAGGGGCCCATGACAGATTACGGGCCTGGCAGCAGCATGAGGAGTCGGTACGGGGGCCCATGGCAGATTACGGGCCTGGCAGCAGCAATGGGAGGCCGTACAGGGACCCATGACACACTCTGGACCTGGCAGCAGCATGAGGAGGCGGTACAGGGGCCCATGACAGATTACGGGCCTGGCAGCAGCATGAGGAGTCGGTACGGGGGCCCATGGCAGATTACGGGCCTGGCAGCAGCAATGGGAGGCCCGTAATCTGCCAGCACCCTATGACAAAATGGAACCCACCAGCAGTGTGAGGAGACCTGAAAGTGGCACATGGCAGAGTGTGGCGATGGAGACAGCAGCAATGGGAGGCCGTACAGGGACCCATGACACACTCTGGACCTGGCAGCAGCAAGAGGAGGCGGTACAAGGGCCCATGGCAGAGTGGCGAAGCGTAAGCAGCTTAAATTGAAGGCCATACAGAGGCCTATGTTAAAAATAATAACATGTTTGGGGCATGATTCATGGCGGATTTAGTCAGTTGTGTCAGGAACTGGTGGTTTGAAATCCAGACTAATCCACGCCTGATTCATTTTCACAAACGTGAGTCTCTCCACACTTTGGGTGGACAGTCGTGTCCTCCGCGGAGTTACAATACCTCCTGCCGCACTAAACACGCGCTCCGATGCCACGCTACTGGCCGGGCATGACAGCCTTTCAAGGGCAAATTCAGCTAGTTGGGGCCAAAGGTCAAGTTTCGTTGCCCAGTAGTCAAGGGGATTGTCTACCTCGGTTGGCAGGGTGCTGTCCAAGTAGGCCCAAGCCTGTTGTTTGAGGTCCTGCTCCAGGTCCACCTGATGCTGCTGCTGCTGCGGCTGGTTAGTAGTTTCCTCACTGCGCTGGTGAAGAAAGCTACTCATCATCGACTGCAGACTGAGGCAGCCGCTGCTGGTGGAGCTGCCACTGCTCCTACCACCCCACCCCTCCCCTGCTGCCATGGCAGCGGAACGCGAGCGCACAGGGCCCACAGTGTCTGAGGATGGACGTTGGCGCAGAAAGGCAGAGACCAACTGACTACATAGGTGGTTTTTATAGTACGTTATTTTGGCCTCCCTCTCAGCAGGTGTGAAAAAGGCCACCATTTTTGAACGGTAGCGAGGGTCCAACAAGGTGGACAGCCAAAAGTCATCCCTCTGTCTGAATGGCCCGAGCATGCTATGGGCCATTTGTGCCAAGGAATGCGAGGGACTCCCTGCCTCCATCTCCACAGCATACTGCCACGGTGCGTCTGGGTCCTCTGTCTCCTCCTCCTCCTCTACCAGATGCTCCTGCTCCTCCACTCCTGTCCGCTGAGTGGAAAAACCACCCATTTCACTCAATAATTCCTGAGCACCAATGTCCTCCTCTACCTCCTCCTCTTCTTCCTGTCCTGCCCCCACAGGGGTCATGTGGCGTTGAGATCTGTGCGCCACGTCTACCGCACCCTGACCAGCCATTGTTAACAGCATTTGTTCCAGGACGTGCAACAGAGGAATGACGTCGTTCATCCCATAGTCCTGCCGACTCACGAATAGCGTGGCCTCCTCAAAGGGCCTGAGCAAGCGGCAGGTGTCACGCATGAGCTGCCAATGGCTGACATCGAAGTTACACAGGGGAGTACCTTTATCCGCTTGTAACATCAGGAAATCGGTGATGGCCTTTCGCTGTTCGTAAAGGCGGTCTAACATATGTAGGGTTGAATTCCACCTTGTTGCAACGTCGCAGATCAGGCGATGCTGTGGAATTCCGTTCTGCCGCTGCAGCTCAAGGAGGGTGTGCTTTGCGGTGTAGGAATGGCTGAAATGCATGCAAAGTTTACGTGACATTTTAAGGATGTCTTGCAGTGGGATGGTGGATTTTAGGAACCGCTTGACAACCAGATTGAACACGTGAGCCATGCATGGCGCATGGCACAACCTTCCTTGACGCAGAGCAGACACCATGTTCTTTCCGTTGTCGGTCAACATGGTTCCGATTTTCAGTTTGCGCGGAGACAGCCATCTGTCGATTTCTCTGTTCATTACACTCAGAAGTTCCTCCCCTGTGTGACTACGTTCGCCAAGGCATACCAGGTGCAGCACAGCGTGACACCGTTGCGCCCTGCACATGTGATATGCCGGTTGGGTAATGGGACTTGGCACGGGGGTGGCGGCTGAGGACACGGCGGAAGAAGAGGTGGTAGAGGCGGACATCTTTGCTGGACCAAGGACGTGCAAACGTGGAGGCAAAAGCGGCATGACCTGTCCAAGTTGCTGGTGCGGCTGTGCCGGCACCACGTTCACCCAGTGGGCCGTAAATGACATGTACTGTCCCTGACCGTAGTTAGAGCTCCACACGTCGGCGCTGCCGTGCACTTTGGCAGAGACCGACATGCTCAAAGACTGGCCCACCATCTCTTCTACATGTGAATGCAGGGCTGGCACTGCCTTTTTGGCGAAGAAATGCCGGCTTGGCACTCTCCACCGTGGCGCAGCACAAGCCATCATTTCTCGGAAAGGTGCTGAGTCCACCACTTGGAAAGGGAGGGACTGCAGCATCAGCAACTTGGACAGGAGGACGTTCAGCTTCTGCACCGTCGGGTGCGTGCTCGCAAACTGTTGTCTCTTGGAAACGGATTCCAAGAAAGACTGCTGACAGAATCCGTGAAGAGGAGTAGCAGGAGAAGGAGCATCTGAACGAGCGACAATTCCCCTCAGCAGAGGTGTTGGAGCCTTGACTGGCTGATAGAGGGCGATTGACGTCGGGTGACGGAGCAAGTAACGGAGCGGGTGATGGAGCGGGGGCTGGGGCAGGCAGAACCGCCGTATCTTTATCACGGTTTTCCCAGGCCACCGAATGGCGACGCTGCATATGCTGACGCAACGCTGTAGTCCCAACATGGGCCCCCTGGCCACGCTTGACTTTCTGGCCACATAGTCGACATACGGCTACGTTTACTTCCTCGGGCGGCTTGACGACAAATTGCCACACCGCCGAGTAGGAAACTTTGCCCCCGCTACTCCTCACTGGCTGACTGCTACTTCCTCCGTGCACACCGGCACCACTACTGGCCGTGGTGGTAGGCTGCAGTGGAGCTGGTGCTCTACTCCGTGGCCGTTTGCCTCCACTGACACTGCTGCGACCCTGCTGCCTCCTGGGCAACCCACCGACTGTTTTGCTCGCTGCCAAGCTGGCACCCTCTTCTCCTGATGATGCGGAAGCAATAGCCTGATGACGACGAGGCTGCCAAGTGCGATCAGCCTCATCATCATCAATTAGGGTCTCCGCCTCACTACTAGCCCCCTCGGCTGCGTGTGGGTCAGGAGACAGACCTGTCTCTAGACCGGCTACCGAGCCACTCTCCTCGCCAGTACTTCTTCGCCTGGCTGCTGAAGAGGCGGATGTCTCCCCCCGTTCCTGACCGCCCTCTGTTAGCTCTTCCTCACTGTAGAGTGGGGCTGAGCCCACAGCATGCGATACTTCGCTTGGTGAGGGAACACCAAAGGACAGGGGCAGGTAGAGGACACGTGATTTCAGTGGGCTTGCTCCCGGGCCATGCCAACTAACGGTTGTGTCTGACGTACCCACCGACCGTTGGCTGTAGGTGTCAGAGGTGACCTGGGAAGAGGAAGACGACCGAGCCAACCAATCGATGACGGCAGGGTTGTCGGTGGAAACACGACCGCTGGATGACACCGGGAGCACTGGCCTCTGGCTGCGAATAGTGCTGCCTCGACCCCTTCCTCTGCTGCCACGTCTGCTCGCTCCTAAAACATTGCCTCCTCTGCCACTCCTCTGCATGTTGTCTGACATACTCTTTAATTAATCGATTCTGTGTCCCTGAGTAACAATTCTGTGTCTGTCCCTGAGTAACAATTCTGTGTCCCTGAGTAACGTTTCTGTGGCTCTAAGTAACAGTTCTGTGGCCCTCAGTAACAATTCTGTGTCCCTCAGTAACAATTCTGTGTCCCTCAGTAACAATTCTGTGTCTGTCCCTGAGTAACAATTCTGTGTCTGTCCCTGAGTAACAATTCTGTGTCCCTGAGTAACGTTTCTGTGGCCCTAAGTAACAGTTCTGTGGCCCTCAGTAACAATTCTGTGTCTGTCCCTGAGTAACAATTCTGTGTCCCTGAGTAACAATTCTGTGTCCCTCAGTAACAATTCTGTGTCCCTCAGTAACAATTCTGTGTCCCTCAGTAACAATTCTGTGTCTGTCCCTGAGTAACAATTCTGTGTCCCTGAGTAACGTTTCTGTGGCCCTAAGTAACAGTTCTGTGGCCCTCAGTAACAATTCTGTGTCCCTCAGTAACAATTCTGTGTCTGTCCCTGAGTAACAATTCTGTGTCTGTCCCTGAGTAACAATTCTGTGTCCCTCAGTAACAATTCTGTGTCCCTCAGTAACAATTCTGTGTCCCTGAGTAACAATTGTGTCCCTCAGTAACAATTCTGTGTCCCTCAGTAACAATTCTGTGTCCCTGAGTAACAATTCTGTGTCTGTCCCTGAGTAACAATTCTGTGTCTGTCCCTGAGTAACAATTCTGTGTCCCTAAGTAACGTTTCTGTGGCCCTAAGTAACGGTTCTGTGGCCCTCAGTAACAAATCTGTGTCCCTCATTAACAATTCTGTGTCTGTCCCTGAGTAACAATTCTGTGTCCCTAAGTAACGTTTCTGTGGCCCTAAGTAACGTTTCTGTGGCCCTAAGTAACGTTTCTGTGGCCCTAAGTAACAGTTCTGTGGCCCTCAGTAACAGTTCTGTGGCCCTCAGTAACAATTCTGTGTCCCTCAGTAACAATTCTGTGTCTGTCCCTGAGTAACAATTCTGTGTCCCTAAGTAACGTTTCTGTGTCCCTAAGTAACGTTTCTGTGGCCCTAAGTAACAATTCTGTGGCCCTAAGTAACGTTTCTGTAGCCCTAAGTAACGTTTCTGTGGCCCTAAGTAACATTTCTGTGGCCCTAAGTAACATTTCTGTGGCCCTAAGTAACGGTTCTGTGTCCCTCAGTAACAATTCTGTATCCCTCAGTAACAATTCTGTGTCTGTCCCTGAGTAACAATTCTGTGTCCCTAAGTAACGTTTCTGTGGCCCTAAGTAACGGTTCTGTGGCCCTCAGTAACAATTCTGTGTCCCTAAGTAACAATTCTGTGTCTGTCCCTAAGTAACAATTCTGTGGCCCTAAGTAACGTTTCTGTGGCCCTAAGTAACGTTTCTATGTCCCTAAGTAACGGTTCTGTGTCCCTCAGTAACAATTCTGTATCCCTCAGTAACAATTCTGTGTCTGTCCCTGAGTAACAATTCTGTGTCCCTAAGTAACGTTTCTGTGGCCCTAAGTAACGGTTCTGTGGCCCTCAGTAACAATTCTGTGGCCCTCAGTAACAATTCTGTGTCTGTCCCTAAGTAACGATTCTGTGGCCCTAAGTAACGTTTCTGTGGCCCTAAGTAACGTTTCTGTGGCCCTCAGTAACAAATCTGTGTCCCTCAGTAACAATTCTGTGTCTGTCCCTAAGTAACAATTCTGTGGCCCTAAGTAACATTTCTGTGGCCCTAAGTAACGTTTCTGTGGCCCTAAGTAACGGTTCTGTGTCCCTCAGTAACAATTCTGTATCCCTCAGTAACAATTCCGTGTCTGTCCCTGAGTAACAATTCTGTGTCCCTAAGTAACGTTTCTGTGGCCCTAAGTAACGGTTCTGTGGCCCTCAGTAACAATTCTGTGTCCCTCAGTAACAATTCTGTGTCTGTCCCTAAGTAACAATTCTGTGGCCCTAAGTAACGTTTCTGTGGCCCTAAGTAACGTTTCTGTG
Organism: Staurois parvus; assembly: GCF_062004578.1. NCBI lineage: Eukaryota > Metazoa > Chordata > Amphibia > Anura > Ranidae > Staurois > Staurois parvus. The sequence goes on along the minus strand of NW_028319124.1, from coordinate 3,608,939 downwards.
GCCCTAAGTAACGATTCTGTGGCCCTAAGTAACGTTTCTGTGGCCCTAAGTAACGTTTCTGTGGCCCTCAGTAACAAATCTGTGTCCCTCAGTAACAATTCTGTGTCTGTCCCTAAGTAACAATTCTGTGGCCCTAAGTAACGTTTCTGTGGCCCTAAGTAACGGTTCTGTGGCCCTCAGTAACAATTCTGTGTCCCTCAATAACAATTCTGTGTCTGTCCCTAAGTAACAATTCTGTGGCCCTAAGTAACGTTTCTGTGGCCCTAAGTAACGTTTCTGTGGCCCTAAGTAACGATTCTGTGGCCCTCAGTAACAATTCTGTATCCCTCAGTAACAATTCTGTGTCTGTCCCTGAGTAACAATTCTGTGTCCCTAAGTAACGTTTCTGTGGCCCTAACTAACGATTCTGTGGCCCTAAGTAACGTTTCTGTGGCCCTAAGTAACGTTTCTGTGGCCCTCAGTAACAAATCTGTGTCCCTCAGTAACAATTCTGTGTCTGTCCCTAAGTAACAATTCTGTGGCCCTAAGTAACGTTTCTGTGGCCCTAAGTAACGGTTCTGTGGCCCTCAGTAACAATTCTGTGTCCCTCAATAACAATTCTGTGTCTGTCCCTAAGTAACAATTCTGTGGCCCTAAGTAACGTTTCTGTGGCCCTAAGTAACGATTCTGTGGCCCTCAGTAACAATTCTGTATCCCTCAGTAACAATTCTGTCTGTCCCTGAGTAACAATTCTGTGTCCCTAAGTAACGTTTCTGTGGCCCTAACTAACGATTCTGTGGCCCTAAGTAACGTTTCTGTGGCCCTAAGTAACGTTTCTGTGGCCCTAAGTAACGATTCTGTGGCCCTAACTAACGTTTCTGTGTCCCTAAGTAACGTTTCTCTGTCCCTAACTCTCTCCCTGAATACAGCCAGGTCTGCCTCTGTTGAATGACCGGAGGCTAATGGAGAATTCTAAAATGGCCGCCATTTATAGCTCGACCATTACACAGTGCTGGCTGGCTGGCTGCTGATTGGCTATTGCGATCATATGTCATGAATGAATGCATTATGGGTCAGCGCGCCTTGTCTGCGCGCCTTCCCAGACATCCCCGCTCCGTCGCCGCACATGTCGCCGCCATTTTAGGAAAAATTTCGATTCGCGCAGCCGAAGTCTGCTTATTTTCGGATTCGACGCGAATCGAAATTTTCCTAATATTCGAAACGAATTCCACTTCGCCTACTTCGATTCGCTCATCTCTAATCGCCACACTCTGCCATGTGCCACTTTCAGGTCTCCTCACACTGCTGGTGGTTTCCATTTTTGTCATAGGGTGCTGTATGGCCTCCCATTGCTGCTGCCTCCACCGCCACACTGTGGCTCCACACTCTGGTTTTGGCCCCGTGACTGCCCAAATGAGTGAAGTGTGCGGTGATTCTAAGATCGACGGCACTCATCTGCATGTCATACTGACTGACAGTATTATTTCTCTTCCCCAGCAGACTCCAAGGGCATTTAAATTAAAGGTACAGTGTTCTGCACTAATATAAAGGCTCTCTGAAGCCTAGAAACACCCTTTTATAAGTTAAATTCGCAGCGAATATATTCGACTCGAATCGAAATTTTTCCACGAATTCGCCGAATCAGTCGAATCGAATTTTTGAATACTTCGCTCATCTCTAGTTACAACCTGACAGCCTATCAGTGCGGCATGCTGAGATATCTTTGTGAAGACCAGATAGTGACAGTCTTGATGCAGAGAATCTGATGTGATCCCGGTGAAGTGATCTGTGTCACCACTGTGCTGAACTGATGTGTAGAGTCCTGCAGCAGCAGGCAAACAATCTGTCCCTGGAGGAGAATGACAGTGCCCCTGTGTTCAGCTCTTAATTCTATGCCAAGTGCCAGATCCAGTCCCTTGCTGTAGACTATATCTGCTCTACCAGCAACCTTCTGGTTCCTCAGCTCTCTGGTAGTTGTAGTTCAATCAGCACTCAGAAATACAGTATGTATTGGCTATAGGACTACAGGTCCCAAGATCTTCTGCTGTCAGAAGAACTGGATCCACTCGGCTAGTAGGACATGATGTATCTGTCCGAGTACTAGGCACTAGGGGGAAAGGATGTAATCATAGTCTCATCTGTAAATGTCCCTGAATGATGTAATGATATAGCCAACACCTGGCTACAGAGGAACGGAGGAAGTATCAAGTAGAATATATTCCACTTTATTTGGAGTGTAAAAATGGACAACACATTCCTGGGGCCTTCAATGGGGCCACAAACAATAAAACAACAATAGTAAACCAGTAGTATGATGTCTAAACAAACAAAGGTAAAAAAAAAATCTTTATTTATATAATATTTATTTATTTATATAAAACAAAGTCTGAAGTCACACAAACAATTTGTTTAGAATAAATCAAAGTAGTTACAGAAGTATTTCCACATTTGCAATTTTTTAAACACTTCTGTAAATACTTTGATTTCTTCTGAACAACTTGTTTGAGTGCTGCAACCTCAGCCTTCATTTTTATATTTAAGCTGTTTGGGACAGCTATGTTGAAGGGCGCTTATTGCATCTAGGCCGGGTGCAGTTTGACATATAAACTATGTATACATAATAAATATGACAGATGATAAAGTAGAGGACTTTTTTTTTTTTTAAAGGAGAACTGTCCAAAATGTAGCACAGAATAGAGTACATGCTGGTGTTTTAATACAAGACTTAAAAGAGGTTCTTCATTCTCTTTGAAACAAATTACAATTCAGCAGCTACAAATATTGTAGCTGCTGACTTGTAGCCTCCCTAGCGGTCTGATTTTGTCAGTATTTCTGTGCTCAAAGCGGTACTTTTTTTGCATGGAAATATGTCGTTTTTTATTGTAGGCCTGTAATTTTTAGGAATAACTCACTGAAATCTGTCCGAACAAGAGTCTAGTTAACATCCCCGGTATGTTAAAATTTGAAACACGAAATCATAAATTATAATTTAATAAATAATCATAAAAAATAATAATATATAATAATAAATTTAATTCAATAATATAATCAAACCAAAAACACTGAAATTTGAAATAGAGTGCCAAGTTCGCACATCACTGAGCAAAGTCGCAAAATCGTTTTCAGTGTCTGATGACGAATTTCCCCACGAATCATTATCACTCAATTCTGCAAGTGGTTCTGATTTACTATCGCTGTTCTCTAGCTGGTCTAAAACCGCTTTTGACCTAAAGGGACGCTTTTTGGACGCCATGGACGTTTCTCAGTTTCCAGGCAGAAAGAACAGTAAAAATGCAGGCAGGGCACAGGACAAAGCACTCGGGACAAAATGTATGTGAAATGGTTTGATACAGTAATGTTATACTATGTGATTTTAGTGTATTTAGTGAATGTCACTTTTTCACATTTTTAAATTTCCCGCCGGTTATGTCCCGTACATCCCGAAGTCGCAGGGAACAGAACCTGGAAGACAGATGCCGGCATCGGCCAGAGGACATTGCCGAGGACACTGCAGGGGGGACATCGCGGGAGCGCAGGACAAGGTAAGTGAAGAAGAGATCCCGAAGCAATGCTGCATGTGGAAGCGTATCCGGAACGCATCTGGACTGCGTTTCTTTGGTGTGAACTGGCCCTAAGTCTAGGTTCACACCTAGGCATTTTCCACAGCGTTTTGCATTTTTCAGAAATGCACAGCAGTCCATTTAACATGATTTCCTATGGGACAGGTTCACATCTCCATGTTTTCACCCAGTGCATTGTTTGGAAAGGGTCAGGGACTTTTTTAAATGCAAAAAGTTGCTTTTTTGGTTCTATAGACTTGAATGGAAACACTGCAGAAAAGCATGTAGCATTTTTGATGCGGTTTTGACGTGTTTTTTGATGCGTTTTATACTGCCCATCAACAATTTGAAAAGAAAATGTGGCAAAAAACACATGTACAAAAACGCAAAACGCACTGCAAAAAACACTGCAGAAGCGGGTCAAACGCAAACTGCATAAATGTGAACCTAGCCTAAAGGGTAACTCCATTTTCATTGAGAAAAAAATCTAGCAAATGAAAAAATAATTTAGCATTTGTATATATTTGCGACATAAGCCATATTGTAAAATTGGTTGAACTAGATGGACTTGTGTCTTTTTTTCAACCAGACTAACTATGTAATGTAATGTTCTTAAAAATTATCTTTCCTTTTTAATAAATTGTAATTTTCTTTAAAAAATAATGCAATATGCAACCTGGAGGAGTTCTGTACACAGATGGTATATAGAACATCCCCAGAAATGTCATTTCCTGCTTGTGTGATTGGCTCACTGATTTTCTTAGATATCTGCACTAAGATACAAGCAATGTTTTAGGCATCCTCTGCAACAAAAATTTTATTTTTGGTGAGTTTATCCTAAAGGGTTAATCACTTCTAAAGGGATGCAAGCCTTCCAGCTTTCCTTATTAAAACACTGCAAGCGCATCAGCTGATTAATAATTGAAAAGCCACGCCCATTCAGATTAATTTTGCACATTGACATGATCAAACATACAGATTTTTCTTCAGAACAGAAACAGGTAGGAATCTGCAGCAAAGTTTGTTAAAATCCTTGCAATATACTGTACATAGATCACCCAGAAAGGATTTTTTTTCCCCAACAATTGCATTTACTCTTTAAAGCAGCTTCCAATATACTGACATTATGGCTGCTCGGGGCTGTCAGAATATACAATTTGGGAAGAGAAATCCATCCATCTACACTGTATAGATGCAGCATGTTTTATTGCAGATGCAAAGCAGATCAAATGGCAATTTTGTGTTTGAGCCGCGTTTCATCCAGATGTAAAAGTCTGCATTGGACAATAATATCCGTGTATGCAAGCCCCAAAAGTGGAGTTCTTTTTTTGTAACTAGGATCGGATGAGCAGGGCCAGTGGCTCCTCTAGGCCAGGGGTCAAACTTTCTAAACAAAGGGCCAGTTTACTCTCCTTCAGGCTTTACAGGGGCCAGACTGTGGCCAATGTAAGTAAAAAAATGTTCAGACATTAGTGAACATAAGCAATGCACCATCATTGGTTTGATTGGAAGGAATAATGCCCCATTGTTGGTATCAATGGGAAGAATAGTGCCCCATTGATGCTATCAGTGGAAGGAATAGTGCCCCATAGATGGTTTCAGTGGGTGGAATAGTGCCCCAAGAGCCAAGCAAAGTCAAGCCAAGGGCCACATCCGGCCCCCAGGCCATAGTTTGGAGACCACTGCTCTAGGACGCACTGACACTTAGGGGTGCCTGGGGGCAGCACAGGCTGGCACTCTCTCTGTGTGTGACGCCGCCATGTCATGAATGATCCTTCAGCTGAGAGGAGGGGTGGCAGAAGGGAGAAGGAAGGGACAGGGGAAGATGCTGGGTGTTTGGGGCCAGTGTAACAGCTGGGCTGCCGCTCCGTGAGGTGTTCCTCTCAGAATCAGTCCCTCACTGCAAGCCGGCTGATCGCTGCTGATCGCTGTGGAGTTCCAGCCCTTCTCTTCCCATTCCACAGCAGAGGCGTCGAATACACAGGTAATGTCTGACTCTGATGTTTCGTGTCTGTTTGAGTGTGACCTAGTCGTCTGGACATTCATCACATGTGCAATGTGTCAGTGAATGATGACATCATCATGATCCCACAGCCTGCTCTTCTAGTGCCTGCTGGGCCTGCTGATCTATGTCTGTGTTGGTGATGGTGTGTTGTGTCGGATCTGTCACTGTGTGGGATCGCTCAGTTCAGCTGCCTGCTGTCACAGCGTGATCTCCCCCCATTGCCTGGGGAATTCCAGCCTGGGATCTGTCAGTGTGGATCCATCATCCCCTGCCAATGCAACTGTCACCCTGCCACTGCCAGCCACAGATACAGTCCGTCCGTGACACTGATTTTGTCTTTAATATTGGTGCTGGTGACATCTTATGGCACTTATTTTTTGCAAATTAAAAGACATTTAGCAGTTTCATTGATTTAATATTTTCTACTGTCTCTAAATTAAATTTTTTTTGGTGGGGGGAGGGGTGGAGGGGGGTTGCAAGTAGCTTGTCTTGCCTAAGGTGCAGAATAGTCTAGCACCGGCCCTGCGGATGGGGGACAATTAGATTTTTTCTCAGAGTTGGACTTTGCTTTCCCATACAATCTGATTTAATAATCACTAGCATTCAGATCTATTGTGTGTGACTATCATAACCCATTAATAAATATTTCTGCCCTCTTTAAACATGCAGCCTGAGTAATGATAAAGCTGTTTATCCGTACGTTGTATAATAATGATAAAAATAATATTTCCCTGTGCCATCTACTTGCCTTTCACATGCCCTATTTCCCTCGTAACGTCTTCTACGAGTGGCGCGGCGCTCCCTGTCCAGTTCACACACTGTTTTCTCATCAGTTGACTCTGTTCCCAGGGATCTGTGCATCATTTCCCAAAACAGAATTTTTCCATTCCCAAAACATATACTACGTTTACTGCTATGACTTCCTGCACATTATATACGCAGCTCCCAGCGCCACTCACCAGCTTATTTATAGATTCTCCTTAAAGAGGAACTCCAGCCCAATGGAAGAGCAGAACATTGCTTTAAAACTAAAAGCAGGTAAAATCACTAATTATTGACAATTACCGCTCTCACAATTTTCTTGCAATGGGTGAGAAGTTCAAAAATAACAAATGATATGTGCTGAGCTATGACAGCACATTAAAGAACGCACCTCTAGCTAGAACCAGGGCTTTTTTTCAGTGGGTATATGGGGGAATGCAGTTCTGGCACCACCAGCACTGAATGTATGTAATGGCAAGGGAGGCTGGAGGGTCTATTGATGCTGACTGCTGGGCGATCTATTGTCACTTGGGAGGGATTTATTTTTGCATGGTGGTCTATTGTGGCTGTGGAGTTCTATTGTTGCAGGAAGGTCAGTTGTTGCCGGAAGGGGTCTACTGTTGTGGGAGGGGTCTATTGTTGCTTGCTGATGGGAGATCTGTTGTTTCTGCTAGGAGTCTATTGTTGCTGGGGTGGGATTTTGCTGCTGGGGTCCATTGTTGTTGGGGAATCTATTGTTGGTGGGGGGGGGCTTTTATTGCTGGGGGAATCTATTGTTGCTGGCTGTAGGGGATCTCTTTTACTGCTTTTTGTGTCATCATTACCAAATTCTGTACAAAATAATACCTGGCTCTGTATTCTCTGGTGGAACCAAGGGACAATGCTCAGAGGTGGGTACACCTCTGAGCATTGGGTGAACAAAGAGTGACTCAGAAGGGGGACATTCTGCACCTATTATCTGAGAAAAAAGTCCTGGCTAGAACTAAATATTTAGATAGGTAGGGAAGGAAGAGCTTGGGTTTCTGTTGCGGTCTTCATCCCTAGAATTCACCCTCTTTGTTTGTCTTGGTGACCATTTTTGACAGAAAATCAAACATTTTGTAGTTGTCATCAAAATAGGAAGTAAGAATATTTCAATGGGGACAGCTGTTCAGGTAACAGCTGTCTATGGGGGAAGGGGATTTTAACTTTGAAGAGATTTCATTTACTTCCTGTAGTGTCAGCAGGACAGGAAGTAAGGCAAGAACATGCCAACTAGACACAAACAGAGGCTGGTGGAAACACATGACAGAGACATGTTAGGGGAGCATTTAGGGAGCATTACAGTATAACTGGGGGGGGGGGGCATTGGGAACATTCAGAAAGTTTCAGGGATCAATATTTTCACACTCCAAAGCTAGCCATAGATAGACTGAAATGTGGCCAGTTCAGCAAGAACCGGCCAAATTTCGATCCATTTGTGGGCTCTCACACTTGATCTAAGAAGCAACTTCTCACTCTGTGGTCCCCCACCAGACTAGGGGGGATTTTGTTATAGGTTTGCGACATTCAAAGCATAGTGTGCCTGGCTTTTAAGTGGTTGTAAAGGTTGATGGTTTTTTACCGTAATGCATTACTTGCAATAAGGTAAAAAAACTTTCTCTGTGCATCCCAGCCTCCCCTTATACTTACCTGAGCCACATCTCAGTCCAGCGATATGCCCAAGAGCAGCGGCTCTCTTGGCCCCTCTCTTCTCATTGGACTAGAAACAGCAGCAGGGGTCAATAGATCCTACTGTTGTCAATCACAGCCAGTGAGGAAGGAGGGGGGGGGGGTTTGAGCTGCACTCTGTGTGTCTGCAGACACAAAGAGCCAGCTCAGGAGCGAGCACGTACAAGTGCCCCTATAGAAAACAGCTTTCTATGGTGGGCACTTGGCAGGGGAGGAGCCAGGAGCACCTACAGGGACCCCAGAAGAGGAGGATCCAGTCTGCTTTGTGCAAAACCATTTCACAGAGCAGGTAAGTATGGCATATTTGTTATTCTAAATAATACAATGTAGTCCTTTACAAACACTTTAAATGCATAACATATCACCTCTGCCTTCCTGATGAAGGTTACTGCGAAACACGTTGAAGAAAAGACACCACCCCTGCCTCACTCACTCAAGCAAATTGTATATACAGTATGTAAATATTGTATTTACCCCAAAATATACATATTTGTGGGTTATGTAGTGATATATGTATCATAGGTAGAGGTTCAATTCAGTAGCGTTGTCCAGAAATTTAATTAAACTATGGAATATTGGATGTCTTTGCAACTCATGTAGATAGAAACATTTTTAAATATATTTAATATTTTATTTTATTTTTATGTTCTGGTTTTGTCACCAGCATTTGTTTACATTAAGCTGGGATGTGATGTCTTTTCATCACCCATCAATCCATTACACAATATTTGCCTTAAGGTGGTTATAAACACTTACATATACCCAGTGAGGGGTTTGAAATATGGGTTTGGAAAGGGGAGAGGGAAAAGGGGCCAAACAGGGGTAGGTCAGAAAACAGAGATAGATAAGAAATGGTGGATGGATAGGTGAAAGTAGAAGTTAGAATAAGAAAAATTAATAATAGCGCCTATGGTCAAAATTATATAACTTACTAATAGTGTACCAGCTGCAAAAAATCACCATATATAAAGTGTACCAATAAATAAATAATTTGCGCTAGTAAATGTGTATAAAAAGAAATCATCAAATCATAAGTCCAGAAAAAAATATATATATATGCCAATACCACAAAAAAAAAATTAAAAAAACTTTTAAGTGCAAAAAACTTTTGTGCAAAAAAAGTGTCTAAATATGAAAAATTTTCACCAAAAAACCTTGATAATATAATGGCAGATCATCCATAAATATATCTTCAGAAACGGAAACTCTGCAACACATCGATCCTCATCGATCGAAATAACAGGATGAAAAACTTTGTAGTTAATCGAAAATCCACTTCTCCAATAGATAAAGGACCACCTTCAAACGTATCCATGGGGGGAAATGCCAAGCACTCGAGAGAAACAGAAAGACTTCATGGTGCAATATTATAAAAACCAATTCCTTTATTAGGTACTCATTGCACTTACTCAAGAGGTGTCCCAGCCGACACCAGCATCAACAGCATAACAGCAATCACATAAACGAGCCTGGCTACTCAGCACATGCGCAGTAGCTGGCAGCCAAAAACGTAATGACGTCACATCAATCAAGCTCCGCCCTACGCATTTCGTCATCGACGTCCTCACGGATCGATGTGTTGCAGAGTTTCCGTTTCTGAAGATATATTTATGGATGATCTGCCATTATATTATCAAGGTTTTTTGGTGAAAATTTTTCATATTTAGACACTTTTTTTGCACAAAAGTTTTTTGCACTTAAAAGTTTTTTTAATTTTTTTTGTGGTATTGGCATATATATATTTTTTTTCTGGACTTATGATTTGATGATTTCTTTTTATACACATTTACTAGCACAAATTATTTATTGAAAGTAGAAGTTAGTTTGAAGTCAAGGGAGTGTGAATAAATGGCAGGGCCTGGCTCATCCCATCCGAATCCCAAGTCATCTCTGTTCACCAGATACTAAGAGGGTTTCAGATATAAGTGGCAGTCACCACATGAACCAGGGCTAGATATCAGGTGTTTGTAAGTCTGAGAATGAGTCAAGTGTTTCCAGCAATACCACCAACTGGTAAAATTTTCCAGTTCCCTGACAGATATTGGTTACCTGAACTATCCATTGTGTAATGAAAGAGGCTCCAGCGGACCTGCAGTGCCTCGGGATTACTGCAGGTGCTGCATCCACTTGTCATTTTAGCTGTTTGTTGTTACCAAGAAGTTGTCCCTGTTGGGTTTTTTATTTATTTTACAATATGGAGAATGAAACAGGAGGAACCAGATCACAGAAAGGTGGGAAAGAACATCTTAAAGTTTCACTCACCCTGTCAAAAAATAAAAGTCAGCAGCTACAAAAACTGTAGCTGCTGATGTTTAAAAAGCAGCCACTTACCTGTCCCTCGGTACTGCGGTGTGTCCCCCGAAGCACGTTTCACCGGTCGTCCTGTATTCCAGGAGGCCGGCATCTTCAGGGTAGGCACCCAGCTGTGATAGAGTCCGGGTACCCACTGCGCATGCGCGAGTAGCGCGGCGCTTCATGAATGGTCCTGTAAGTCTTCTGGGACCTGTCACATGTGCCAAAAGACTACAGGGAGGGAGGGGGGAGGACACCTTCCGCTTCTGATCGCCTAGGTGATCAGACCGGAAGTGGGAGTGGGTACATTCCCCCCACCGCCCAAAGGTGCCAATCCTTAATGGGGAGCAGTCCTTAAAGCGGAACTTCCCCTTTTGGATGGAGCTCCGCTTTAAGCCCCTTGCACGCGAGGCCACCAAGCTGCAGTGCATCCCTCCTGGGTGTTTTAGTACAGACAGAGACAATTATAGCATCCAGCTCTGCTGCAGATAGCCTGTCTGAGTCTATGGAAGACACTGAACACCGGGTCCGGGATGCAGAACACCTGAAGTCCAGAGTTAGGCATTATGGCTGGGAGATCTCATTGTTGGAGTATCCAAGACATGTAGGAAGACAGTGCCCAACTCTGACTATACAGAAAGTATAAAGAAATTTACTCTTTAACGACTAAAATGTGATATTAATTGGGTTTAAGCTTCTACATGTTATTTTCAGGAAGCATGAAGTTCAGCTTTAAAAGAAACATAATAACATACCAATAGGAAGGACTGCTTATTATTTATTGCATATACTAAATTGTTAGATACTGCCTTATGTATATTATATAACGTCCGATCCATAACCTCCACAGTTTTACAAACTGTTCCTGCAAGTAGATTAGGACCTATCCTGGTTGGTAGATTATCTACCTGTGGAGATAGCTAACAAGGTTTTCTAAATTATTGATTTCCTCGCTGCAGATATCTACATTTCTCAACTGCTGAGTGTACTCTACGTTCTCACACCTTAGGGCCAGTTCCTGCACCCTGGAGAAATTCCAGGATGTGTGAGATTATGTTTTCTTAAGGGAACCGACAAGCAAATTAGTCAGAGATAGAAGTATTTGCTAGGCTGTCATGTTTTGTGTACGCATAAAATATTATATTACAACTGTGGGTCTTTGCTACATTTCACTCTATATACTGTTGAACCCAATGCAAAATATGACTCATAGCCTTCCAGAATCTCATCAGTATATTAAATGCCTACTATGTAAACTTATACATACATTCAATTTCTAAAGTTTGTGGACACCTGACCTGTATATGTCTACATATATGGCCAAATGTCCATACAAGAACCATACAAATGTATTTATTTCAGGTACTTATATAGCGCTGTCAATTTACGCAGTGCTTTACACATATATTGTACATTCACATCAGTCCCTAACCCTCAAGAGGTGTACAATCTAAGGTTCCTAATTCACATACTAGGACCAATTTGGACAGGAACCAATTAACCTACCAATAAAAGCCCTGATTGTGCTCCTGCATACAAAACCAGCTCCATAAAGTCATGGTTTGATGAGTTTGGCATGGAGGAACTTGAGAGGCCTGCAAAGGGCTCTGACCACAACCTTTCTAAAACCCCTTTAAAAAATTGAATATAGAACGCAGAAATATGAAGTGCTTGAACTAGGCAGCAATAAAGAACAAAACATTTGTTTCCCACTTGCTTCAAACAGTGAAAAGATACTGTAACTCAAATAGTTCAGTGCTCATCTAACATTTAAGATAAAGGGCCCATCTATCTGGTGACATCTCACCTTGTAGTCCAATGGGTAGCCTACACTACACAAATTGCTAATCAGCCAATCACATGGCAGCAACTCAATGTATTTAGGCATATAGATGTGGTGAAGACAACTCAGTATAAGGAAGAAAGGGGATTTAAGTGACTTTGAACATGGCATGATTGTTGGTCCCAGATGGGCTGGTCTGAGAATTTCAAAAACTGCTGATCTACTGGGATTTTCACACACAACCATCTCTAGGGTTTACAGAGAATGGTCCGGAAAAGAAAAAATATCCAGTGAGTGGAAGTTGTGTGGACCAAAAAAATGCCTGGTTGATGTCAGAGGTCAGAACAGAATGGGCAGACTGGTTGCTGCGACATTCAAATGGTAGGGTCAGAATTTGGCGTAAACAACATGAAAGCATGGATCCATCCTGCCTTGTATCAACAGTTCAACATCCCCTTCCTCAGGACGTTGTACCTAGGCTTGGTGCTAGGATCCCCTCTGATCCCCCCAGTCTTCTAGCCTGCCTAGTTCATCATGGTGCTTCTGCTTCCTTCTTGGTGGTTGCAGGGGGTCAGTCTTCTTCCTGGACTGAGCATAATGACATCATACTCAGTCTAGAAGACTCAGTTCTGTGGAATTATGGGCCCAGCCTATGTGATAATGCACCCCTTAGGATGGGCAGAATAATACATTGTTCTACTCAAAGGGGCCCAGTAAAGGTGGACGCACAAGGAAGCCGGGGACAGTGCTGGAGCCTCGAGAGGATAACGAGAACTTGGGTAAATTTTTCTTTAAACTCCAGGATAGGCAAAAAAAATCACTCATTAGTACACCCCTCATACACAAAACACTAAACAGTGAATAAAATGTCGAAAATCCTTACCATCTAGGAGAGAAGTCTAAACTGAATTTTCATGACCTCATTCAGAAGATAACAGCACTTGCTCTGCCAAGGAGGAGGTGTAACAGCAGGGATTACATCATATCCTATCCTCTCCTGTGCAGTAAAAGGTAACTACAGTTCCCATCAACCTCTGGGAATTGTAGTAAATGTGGGCGGGTATACTAGGGGCTGAATTACATAACTGCTTCCTGGAGAAAGAGCTACACAAGACCAGTAGCTGGGGGAATAGGAGGCATAGCAAACAGGAAACCACAGAGAATTAATGGTTTGATTTGAAAATGAATAGGCAATTTCAGATCAACTACTGAGTGAACCAGAAAATGGATGACATATTCAGTGAAGGTAGGAGATCAGCAACAACATGTAAATACGTTTTTGCCCAGAGTTTTGCTTTAATACTAGAGGGGAGGAGAGCCTCAAAATTATTGTAAACCTTATTGTATTTTTTTAAATAATAAACATGTTAAAATTTCCTGCTCTGTGCAATGGTTTTGCACAGAGCAGCCCCACCGATCCGCCTCTTCTCGGGACCCCTACTGGCGCTCCTGGTTCTTCCTTTCTGCTGAATATGGGGGCACTTGTGCAGGCCCACTCCCGAGCCAACTCTGTGTGTCCATTGACACACAAACAGCAGCTCAGCCCTGCCCCCTGCTCCCTCCTCATTGGCTGTGATTTCTGCGCTATCTCTGAGCCAATGAGGAAGGAGAGAGCTCCTGCTCTTGTGGACATCACTGGATCATGATTAGGCTCAGATAAGTATAAAGGGGGGCTGGGGGGGAGGAGAGCTGAGCAATGAAGGTTTTTTACCTAATGGGTTAAGGTGCTGGTGCATTCTTTAAATAAATCCAGTTAGTTTCTTTTTGGGACATATTCTTTATAGAGTTGCCTTCTCTTTTATCTGTTTTATTTCCAGAACCAAATTATGATGACAATACAGTTATATAATTTTACCAGAAGATTTATCTTTTATTATTATATAGGATTTATATAGCGCCAACAGTTTGCTTTACAAAATGAAGGAAGACATTACTGTTACCATACAATTTGGTACAAGAGGAATCAGAAGGCCCTGCTCATTAGAGCTTACAATCTAAGAGGGAGGGTCAAGTGATACAAAAGGTAATAGCTGTGGGGGATGAGCTGATGGAGAAAGTAAAAACAGTTTATTAGATGAAGGATAGGCTTCTTTGAAAAGAAGGGTTTTCAGGGATCTAAAGGTGAATAGATTAGGAGATAGTCGGACAGATTGGAGTAGGGAGTTCCATAGGATGGGAGAAGCTCAGGAGACGTATAAAGATAAAATCAGAAATTTCAGTTCCAGTATAATCAGTCAGTTCCACGAATTGGGAATTCCTTTCTGTTACACAGAAGGGTACAAACAGAAGATTTTATTAAAAGTTCAAACTTTCTACATTACTGCACATGTCAGTGATTCCCAATGGATATGCTTGTCAATACAAAAACAATTAGTATAGTTCACCATTTAACCCCTCCCATTCCCCAATCATTAAAGTGCTGCAAATGGGACCAAGCTCTCAAACACAACGTATATTCCAAACAGGTACTGCAATGGCTCAGGACTAAGCAAAAAGAAGCAGCCCCAAACCTGAGATACTGTATACAGCATTACAGATGATCTCCTTTGATCTGACTTCAAAGTTGATGATGTTAAACAAATCAGAAAAGGTAGAGCTATGCGTGAACGAGAGCTAGATAAGGTAACACATTAGCCTTACCTAAGGCAATGTAAGCAGGATTTACTTCACAAGGAATCACCAGTATGATAAAACCATTATACTGGCTAAGCAGGCCACTTCCTTCTCACGCAACAGCACAAGGGACTGGAAGATGGCTGCTGAACTAACGAATATTGATGGTGGGGAGACAGAGGAAGTATATCATGTCCCCCATATCCAGATGTAGCGGGCATGTACGACTTCAGCAGTGATTTGGGACAGTGGGGTACTTATAACTGCTTTGAAGTAGTATAGGATGTTGTCTTCTGTTGCACCATACCCAGTACTAGAACTTTCTAGATGGTTTCAGCATGAAATGGGTGGTGGGCAGGAAAGGGAAAGTAATGGAACGATGGTTTCTACTACATTTGCCACCTGACTCTCCAGCTCTGTGAACTCTGCTCCCTTAGAGTCACCATATTAAAGTGGTTGTAAACCCTTGAAGATACCAACTGAAGTGACTAGCATCAGGTGATACACAGAGATGTACAAATCCTCCTACATACGTTGTACCTGCTCATCTGCAGCACTCTCTCCTCTACAGATGTTCAAATTGCCCAATTTATAAGTGTTTCTGAGCTTCTAGAGGCAGGGTGCGGAATATGATGTCATACGATGCACAGCACAGAGCAGAGAGCTGAGTGTAATCTGAGATCTGAGTAGAGGGAAAGGACACACCCCCACACTGTCTCACAGGGAAAAATGCACAGCTGAGGCTGTAAATCACCTGCTGTGTGCTGGGGGGGGTCTGTCTCCCAGGATTGCTTGGTGATGGCATAGACTGTCAAAAGTGATGCATGCTGATCGCAGAGAAAAGTCAGAGGAGCCAGAAATCACACTAGGTGATTTGAGTTGAGGCAAGAACATACTATAGAAGGATATGCTTTTTTTCATATTTCATTTCAGAGGTTTACAACAACTTTAAGTGTTGTGGAACATGCACAGTAAAAGGAGTCTATTAGAAAAACTGCATGTTGCTTGACCCTGGCTCAGACACATTTCTGCCTGGTAGGCTATGTATGAATGTTGACTGCAGGAAATGACAGGTGTTTGCACAGGGGCATTTGCTCCCAAGGCCAATACTAATAAGATTTGTTGGGCTGGTGTCTCTGCCCTGTGATCACAGAGACCAGCAATGGAAAATCTTCCAGCATTAACTGCCTTTGCAGCTCTGGGAGGTCATGTAACCAAATACCAAAGAAAGACTTCAAAATGTTTGTCACCATAAATCATATTTTGTGGGAGCGCCCACCTTTTACCATGCCCAACAATCAATGCACTACCTTGGCATACTTTGCCTAATGCACTTTGCCTAGCCTACAAATCTGTGCTAACCATGAAAAGGCTAGTCAACTGTCTTAGACCCTAGGACAAAGGTTCTCAGTCCTTCCCTGGGCGTGCAGCTACTGACCACCAACCACTTTGCAAATGGCTTACAAATTGTAATGAAAGCTATTCTTTAATGAAAACTAGAGACCAGCATTAGGTGAAATACTGGTCAGTTACCTCAAATAAATTATTATAATACATATTTGTTTAGGCAGAACTTCTGCAAACATCCTACAGTAACAAAATGTAGTCTGAGAATTGGTTTCAAGTCTGGTGGTGACTGGAACAAAGCCTCAGGCCTGTCACATGCTGCAAAAATCTATTTTTCTAAAGGAGCAGATTGGCTTTCTGCCAGCTCATTACTCTGCCTGACACCTTACAAAATATCTTTACCTGGAAACACGAGATGTACTGAGGAATCCAATAAAATTTCACGATTCAGAGCTGGAATTCACTAGTCTTAGAAACCTGAACTCCAATAAACATTTACTGGTAGGGTATGTTTATGGATTTGGCATTGCACAGGAAAGATTAGTATAAGCCACCTAAATAAGTGTGAACGGGTGAATTAGGTAAGCACAAACACTCTCATTTGACAGTCCGTAAACATAGGTAAAGATTTCTGATTTTGAGATATAAGAAAGACCAGCAGTTTCTCATTGTAGAAGTATTGCACAGATGACCCTTTGGCACATCGTAGAAGTGCCTTAACATTTTCCTAAAGTTATGAATTGCGCTGCTGCTTCAGGTACTTGGGGAGGGTTCCTTGGCAGTCCCTTCACTGTAGCCCTACTTAATTATTAGTATGGGAAGACAATACAAGTGAAAAAAATGAGGAGCATAGGGCAGACTTCTTTGAGGGATGGTTGGTCTGTACAGCATCATTGGTTTTTATGGTGACACTGCTGGACTCCACAACAGATTGATGCAACATTATAATCTGTTTATTCCCTTGACTGAAATGATTTGGAGAAGCTTGGAGCCCTCTCTTGTGTACTGTGATATAAGTGACTTCTTGTTTACCAAAAAACCTATGCCGTTGGGATATGTCTCTATGTTGCTGATCCATTACAATATGAGGTTAATGACATTCAAAAATGCCCTGTTTGGCTCTTTGGAGACATATAAGATTGAAACCTTATTTATTGTCGCTCCATGCCAATAAACTCTTCTGTGGGAGAAAGATATTTCACATAGTTCACATTCCAGCTGATTTTATACTTCTGTGTTTTTAAAGGTAATTGGGTTCCATCATATAGATATCATTCACATGTATTCCTGAGGAAGGTCAATCAAAACACATTGAGTCTATATGTGGATCATATAGGATCTAAACATTATGTGAACCCCCAAAAATAAACATGTTTTGATGTTGTTGGTGCTTCCTTTTTATTGATGTACAAATAAACGTACTGGTTTTATATATGCAGTGTTCTCCTCTTGTTCTGTATGTCCCTCTAAAAAAGTCCATGGCTACTGTGATGCAATTGCGTGTACATACAGTGAAGGAAATAAGTATTTGATCCCCTGCTGATTTTGGATGTTTGCCCACTCATAAAGAAATGATCAGTCTACTAATCTAATAGTAGGTGTATTGTAACACTGAGAGACAGAATAGCAACAAAAAATTCAAAAGAAATGCATGTCTAACAAATGATGCTGTCAGAGCCTGGGCCTTCTGCGGTGAGAGACAGTGTTTCTTCTCACTGAGCTACCTGGAATGCTGGACAGCTCCCTTGACAATTCTTTGGATGATCCTGCCTTTTCCCTGTTTTGTCTTGAACCTTGAACTCCTTGCTCCTCCCATGAACTTCCTATAAAGCCATGTCTCTGCACTTCCTGGTTGCCAGATTATTGTGCCTTACCAGCCAATATCCTGCTGACTGTTCCTGCTGCTGTCTTCATTTACGTTACCGACCTTTGGCTTGCTACTGACTACGATTCTGCCTCATCCTATCTACTACCATTGGTGACCGACCCTTGGCTTGTGACTGACTCCGCTTCTGTTTGATCCCTGAACTGTTTGATCCGCTTTTGGTTTCCAGCCTACTCATTCCCTGGTGGGGTGATCCTGAGATCTGCGACCTGGCATTCACACGCAGCCAAATCCATCTCCACCATTAGGAGCTCTGGGGAAGACCGGTGGATGCTTAGACCCCGCACCTCAGGTGAGCCTGCGTCATTCCCAGGGTGGGCCCCTGGTGTACCAATCCTGCTGGTTTCAGGTAAGCCTTACAACTGCTGTAGCAACTGGTCTCTGAACCTGACCTTATATCGTGACAGATGCACTGGAAGGAAATAAGTATTTGATCCCCTATCATTCAGCCTGGATTTCTGGCTACCAGGTGTCTTCCATACAGGTAACAAGCTGAGATTAGAAGCAGTTTCTTAAAGGGAGTGCTGCTAATCTCATTTTGTTACCTGTATAAAAGACACCTGTCCACAGGAGCAATCAAACAATCAGATTCCAAACACTCCACCATGGCAAAGACCAAAGAGCTGTCCAAGGATGTCAGGGACGAGATTGTAGACCTCCAGGCAGCTGTCTCAAATTACAGGGACAGGGGCAAAATAGCGCACAGCGTTCTGGTTACCAAACACAATATTGGTTGTCATGGTGCAGGTGGTCTGAAGATGCAAAACAGCTGCCATAAACCTAGGCACATTCCTGGTGATACCACCCACCATGAGTATTAGCAAGAGATCTGTGTTTGGCATTCTGATGGTGGGAACTTTGGTCATTAAAAGAAAAACACGAAGAGTTCTAAGACCAAGAGGATGTAGGACAAAGAGTGGCTGAAGGACTGCGATATATTTTTCCACATGGGCCTATTACGTGAACTAAAGGAAAATAATCCTGATGATATTTGCAACAACTCAAGGATGCCTTATGAATGTTGTCAGATGCTGTTGGGTTACAATATGTAACACCCATGGCACAGAAGAGAGACACTAGCTCCAGGGACCAGGAGTTGTTGGGGAGGTCAGCAGTGGACATTTGCCAGTGATGAAGGTGTTGTGGCAATGACCAATATGTAGCACTCTAATTACCTTTGAAAGTATGTTTTGTCACTCCCCCCCCCCCAACACCCTCCACCAAACTCTGAACCTCATTATTATTATAACTATTAAGCTTATTTTGTCCTCCTGGTAAATGTCAATGCTAAGTATGAATTTATTTTTTTTGCCAAAAATGGACATAACTCAGAAAGGCCAGGACTGGGACAAAAAAATAGGTCCGGGCATTTTAGACTGAGCAGCCCCCCCCCCCTCTTTTTTTTTTATATTTCAATATTTTTATTGGAAATCTGTAGAAACAGTATGCAGAAATAAAGAAAACATAATCCACCTACATGATGAGTTGTAGTAAAACAATCAAAGTCATGAAATGTAGTGAACAATAAACTGGAAACCCCAATAGGATATAGTCGAGTTTAAGTAACTATTCCATCAATCAAAAGGTGTGGGTATTATCATATAAACAGTTAAAAAAGGTAGAGAGACCGGAAATTAAAGAGAGAACTGAAAAAGAGGGTAAAGAATAAATCTGAAAAGAGGAATGAGGGCCAGCCAAAAGTCTATTAAATAACAAAGATATACCCAATCCATGGTTCCCAGGCGTGCTCAAATTTAGAGGTAGTATTGTTAATTATACAAGTAAGTTTATCATTAATCATACAACTATCTATCATCCTCCCTGGACGCTCTTGTTCCTCTTTCTACACGCAGAACCAATCCTCGCCTGTCACAACCCTGGCAAACAGATGACACCAGAAGTCTCAAGAGACGCAGCCGCACTCTTGCGCGAGCATGGCGTAAAATGAAATCTCTGAAAGACATTACCCTCTACAAATCCGCTCTTCTCAAATACAACTCCGGCCTCCACGCTGCTAAGCAAACCTACTATAACATTATCATCAAGACCCTCTCATCCAATCCTCGTCAACTCTTCTCTACTCTAAATTCCTTACTCCACCCCCCACTGCCTCCACCCACCAACTTACTTACTGCACAGGAGATTGCCAGCCACTTCAAGAAGAAGATCGACACAATTCGTGATGAGATCTCCAGTGTCAAGCTTTCTCCTCTAACCAACATACCAGGCCCAACACCAAACTCAACACTCTCCTCCTTCGACCCTGTTACCACCAAGGAAGTTACCGAACTCCTTTCCAAGGCCCACTTCACCACCTGTCCCCTGGATCCTGTCCCCTCACGACTGTTGCAGCCTCCTTCCTGCTCTATCCTAAACTCTCTAACCCACATCTTCAACCTCTCACTCTCCATGGGCACCTTTCCCTCCCCACTCAAACATGCACTGGTTACCCCCATTCTCAAAAAACCCTCGCTGGACCCCACCTGTTTGAATAACTTAAGACCTATCTCCCTGCTCCCGTTTGCCTCCAAGCTTCTTGAGCGCCTTGTTCACAACCGTATGAACTGCTACCTCACCGACAACAACCTTCTTGATCCCCGACAGTCTGGCTTCCGCCCACAACATTCCAAAGAAACTGCCCTACTAAAACTCACTAATGACCTACTAACTGCTAAAACCAACGGTTATTACTCCATACTCATACTCCTTGACCTTTCCGCTGCCTTTGAAACAGTCGACCACCCGCTCCTCCTTAGTAAACTCCACTCCATCGGCCTCCGTGACTCTGCTCTCTCCTGGTTCTCCTCTTACCTTTCTCAGCGCACTTTCAGTGTCACATACAACTCCTCCTCCTCCTCCTCTTCTCTTTCTGTTGGGGTACCCCAAGGTTCTGTTCTTGGACCCCTCCTTTTCTCTCTCTATACCTCCTCCTTGGGCAACTGATAACCTCCCATGGCTTCCAATACCAGCTCTATGCTGATGACACCCAGATCTATCTCTCCACTCCCCAGCTCACCCCCTCAATCTCCTCATGTATCAAAGATCTACTAAGCGACATATCTGCATGGATGTCACATCACTACCTTAAACTCAATCTTTCAAAAACTGAGCTTGTAATATTTCCTCCTCCCTGATCCCCCACTCATGACTTTACCATTAAGATCAACAGCACAACCATTGGTCCTTCCCCTCATGCCAGGGTGCTAGGCGTAATCCTAGACTCTGACCTCTCCTTTGGGCCCCACATCCACTCTCTGGCTAAATCCTGCCGTCTCAACCTCCTGAACATTTCCAAAATCCGCCCCTTCCTGACCAATGACACCACAAAACAACTTATCCACACCTTGGTTATATCCTGCCTCGATTACTGCAACTCCCTCCTCACTGGTCTACCGTTACATAGGCTATCCCCCCTTCAGTCTATTATGAATGCTGCTGCTAGACTCATACACCTTACCAACCGATCAGCGACTGCTGCCCCTCTCTGCCAATCCCTTCACTGGCTTCCACTAACCCAACGTATAAAATTCAAAATACTAACCACAGCTGACAAAGCCTTCCACAACACTGCCCCTAGCTACATCACCAACCTCATCCACAGATATCGGCCAAATCGCCCACTCCGCTCCTCCCATGATAGATTCCTCTCTAGCTCCCTCATCACCTCTTCCCACGCTCGCCTCCAGGACTTCTCCAGAGCCTCTCCCATCCTCTGGAACTCTTTACCACAGCATGTCCGGTCAGCCCCGACCCTGTCTGCCTTTAGGCGATCTTTGAAAACTCACTTCTTCAGGGAAGCCTACCCCACCTCCACCTAAGAACTGTACTTGAATCACCATCACCAGATCATCCCCCACATCACCTTTTGTATCACTTCCCCCTTCCTTTAGATTGTAAGCTCCACGAGCCAGGCCCTCACATTCCTTCTGTACTGAAATGTATTGTAATTGTACTGTCTCCCTTATATTGTAAAGCGCTGCGCAAACTGTTGGCACTATATAAATCCTGTATAATAATAATAATAATAATCATTATCCAATTTAGTTTCTGTTTGACCAAGTCCAGCAGAATTGTTAACTGTTTCCAACGTCTAGCTATAGGAATTCTTGCCGCCAACAGAATATAAGGAATTAATTTAACTGACTTCTTAGGAATATCAGTGGGCAATAGATGGAATAAAGCTACTTCAGGGTCCCTTTTTTTTTTTAAAACCAAATTTCAAATAAAGAACACTGCCGATTTCCTGTCTTTTAGGCTTCAGTCACTGTAATTTATCAATCATTTGGAATTATGTAAATATGTGATAATAAATATTTTTTTTTTATTGTGATTTTATTTTTTTACCATTTTTTTACAATATTATTTTATTATTATTTATTACACTTTTTTAGGAGATCTGTTGGGGGGCTTTTGTGAAATATCAGGGGTTTAAACAGACCTCTGGTGTTTCATCTTTGAGACAGAGAAAGGAGATTGAGGACATAGCCCTCAATCTCCATCTCTGCAGCCTCCACCAGACACAGCGGATTGCAGCTTCCAGTACATGATCGCTTTGAGCAGCCAAGGGATCATGACGCTATCGCTATGACAGCTGTGCTTTCTACACAGTGATGCTGTGATTAGCCCACAGCGATCACATGGTACCTTGACCACTCACAGCACCCTGTACCGTGTGATTAGCTCTAGCCAAACACATTACTGGTAATCAAAGCTGTTATGAATGTAACCCATTCATGACAATTCAAAACATTGCTGTTACAATGATCATTTCTGTAACCGCAATCAAAGTGTAAAAAAAAATAAAAAATCCCTGATCACCTACCATCCCCCAGAGTAGTGCAGCATTACTATAGTGATTCTGAACTACTCTGAAGAAAGTATGTAAAAATGTAAAAAAAATAGTTTAAAAAAAATGTTAAAAAAAAGAAAACTATTTTTTTTTGTTTGTTTTTTTTTTAACATACTGTCACTAGTCAGTGTCCCTAATCACCACCAGACATATAATGACACTTTACTGCACCAGTGACAGTATGTAAAAAAAATGTGAAAAAAACACATTTTATTTAATTTCTTCATTTTTAAAAACATTGTGACAAAAATGACAACTTAAAAAATTCACCATGCCTCTTACTAAATACCTCAGACTGTCTACTTTCCAAAAAGGGGTCATTTGGGGGTAAATGTACTTTTCTTGCATTTTAAGGGCCTTAAGAAATTAGACTGGCCATCAGTACATCAGGATCTATTTTCAAATAAATATTTATACCAACTAATATACACTTGTTGGGTTTTTTTTTTTTAACCAAAGATCTGTAGCAGAATACACTGTGACCTAAATTTATGAAGAAATTAGATTTTTTTATAGGATATCTTTTATAACAGAAAGTAAAAAATATGTTTTTTTTCAAAATGTTCATTCTTTTTGTTTATAAAATAAAACAAGAGTGGTGATCAAATACCACCAAAAGAAAGCTCTCTTTGTGTGAAAAAATGTATATAAATTTCATTTGCTTACAGTGTTGCATGACCACATAATTTAGCACAGTTCTGAATAGCAAAAAATGGCTTGGTCATGAAGTGGATAAAACAATATGGAGCTCAAGTGGTTAAAAAAAAAAGACAACCCCTAGCCTTTTTATTGGAGCCAGAATGAAAGGACTGTTGCTTGTGTGATTGGTAGCCTCTGTCTAAGAAAGAACCAGATAAAATCAGTAGCTCCTATGGGATTGGCACTACTAACGCTAGTATTTATGGTAGATGGAAAGGAAACTGTCCATGAAAATGTTCTGCCTATAGAATATAGAGACAATAGTGAAAAGTAAAACAGACAGAACTATATGGAGTACTTTAATAATAATAAAAATGGGAATAATAAATACAAAATGAATTTTGTGTGCTTTTAAATAACAGCTTAGCATTTCAATGTGCAGTATGCCTTTTCCAACATAATGTTTATTACTTGCTTACCTGCGTATCTGGCATATCCTCAAGTGGCTCTTCATCATATATGGGAGACATTTAGATTGTTTCTGATGAAGTAGGTGATGAATTTCATTTGAAAAGCACTTAGAACTTCTGGCTTCTTCTTAATCTATGAGGAAGCACAGACTTTCAAAATATCACGTACCCTATAACTGGCCTCCCATCTATCCCCCTTTTGGTCTAACTATATGTTTTTACATTTGTACTGTTGCAAACTAAAAAATAAAAGGTTATATAAAAAAATGCTACATATCACTTAGGGTTCATAGAAATATTTATTTATTACAGGTACTTATATAGCGCTGTCAATTTACTCAGTGCTTTACATATATATTGTATATTTACATCAGTCCCTGACCCTCAAGGGGTGTACAATCTAAGGTCCCTAACTCACATTCATACATACACATACTAGGGACAATTTAGACAGTATCTAATGAACCTGGGCAGCACAGTGGCTAAATGGTTAACACTTCTGCCTGGCAGTACTAGGGTGGTTGGTCCAAATCCCGACCATGGCACCACCTGCCTGGAGTTTGCATGTTCTCCCTGTGCCTGCATGGGTTTCCTCCATGTACTCCAGTTTCCTCCCACACTCCAAAGTGCCAGTAGGTGAATTGGCCCTAGTATGTGTATGTATGAATGTGAGTTAGTGACCTTTGATTGAGGTTTAGGGACTGATGCGAATGCACAAGATATATGTAAATTGACAGCACTATATAAGTACCTGAAATAAATACCTGCCAGCATGTCTTTGGAGTGTGGGAGGAAACTGGAGTACCTGGAGGAAACCCATGCAGGCACTGGGAGAACATGCAAGCTCCGAGCAGGTGGTGCCGTGGTTGGGATTAAAACCAACGACCCTAGGAAATGCTAACCATTTAGCCACTGTGCTGCCCAAATGACCCCACAGCTGCATACCAATAGGACAAGCAGAGATAGGAATTCTTGTCAAACTCATTTAGGGAACTGAGGGTTATTTTTGACCAGTCCTATAAAGAAACACAAATTGTGTATTCCCAGCTTCAATTGCTGGGCAGACATATGGGCCTTAACCAGACATAGTACAAAAGAATCCTACATAGACAAGCAAATTGTGTATTCCTTGGATTTTGTGCCTATTTAAAGTGTTACTATACCCAGGACCCTGCATTCACTATATCTGGTCTCCCCGGACCCTGCATTCACTATATCTGCTCTCCCCGGACCCTGCATTCACTATATCTGCTCTCCCCGGACCCTGGATTCACTATATCTGGTCTCCCCGGACCCTGCATTCACTATATCTGGTCTCCCTGGACCCTGCATTCACTATATCTGGTCTCCCCGGACCCTGCATTCACTATATCTGGTCTCCCTGGACCCTGCATTCACTATATCTGGTCTCCCCGGACCCTGCATTCACTATATCTGCTCTTCCCGGACCCTGCATTCACTATATCTGCTCTTCCCGGACCCTGCATTCACTATATCTGCTCTTCCCGGACCCTGCATTCACTATATCTGCTCTTCCCGGACCCTGCATTCACTATATCTGCTCTTCCCGGACCCTGCATTCACTATATCTGCTCTCCCCGGATCCTGCATTCACTATATCTGGTCTCCCCAGACCCTCAAAGGTTCAAATCTGTTTTGCATCGGTACCCTATAAAAATGGGTTTGTTCAACTCCCTGAGGGTTTATTATTATTGTTTTGTGAACCTCTACTTTTCTGTTGTGAAGGGGTGTGGGTACTATCATTATAGGAATCTCTTTCCTCAGTGGACGCCCTCGAACCCACATTATCTTTAGCCACATCTTCTTGCCATTTATAAACTTTAAAAATACAAATCTACATTTTTGGAATACATTTACAAATATATGTAAAAATGTGTTTAAAATGACTTTTTTATATGTTAAAAAAAATCTGAAGAATATATTTTAAAAAAATATGTTTTTAAAAATATATATATTTTTTAAATATATTCAGATTTTTTTTAACATATAAAAAAGTAATTTAACATATATCTTTAAATATATTTTTAAATGCATTCCAAAAATGTAGATTTGTTTTTATAAAGACATACAGTATATTTGAAATGTATTTTTAAAAATATTTTTTCATCTATTTTGTAATAAAAACGCATTTCAACATGCATTGTATATATACTGTGTATGTGTGTGTGTATGTATGTATGTATGTATGTATGTATGTGTGTGTGTGTGTATATATGTATATGTAAACGCACATAAATGCGGTATGCAAACGCGTCTAAACAGATGTTTTTTTAACCTATGTTTTCCAGCAGTCAGTTTCCATCGTTCAGAAGAGTTTTCAAACACCCCGTGTACATCAGCCCTTACAGGCTTAACCCCCGGTTCACATCTCTGTGGCCATGTGGGCTGCGTTTGAATGGACTCCCGTGCTCATGACACGCAGGGAAAGAAGTTCCTGCACTTCTTTAGAAAACGCAGCCCGCACGGCAACCTCAGTTCCCAGTATGGTTGCGTTTTCCAGTGCGGACGTCGTACCATTAGAACTAATGGCACCCGCCAGCGGGTCCTCAATTCTCTGTGCGGATGGTGCGGCTGCACAGATTTTTGTGCGGATCCGCAGCGGCACCACCCGCACCGATGTGAACCTAGGGTGAAAGCCTATGTTTTTTTTTTTTTTATTCAGCACAAGAGACAGTACTTACATTAAGGGCTGGTTCACACCAGCAGCTGCGTTAGAACATAGCCACTGGTGTGTGGTAGGATAACAGCAGTGCCAACGCGCCAGTTACAATGCATCACACTGTTTACTTTTTTAAAAGCAAACTTTATTGAAATTTCACACAGTGACACTTCATTGGGTTCTACTAGCTTCAGTGGAGTACAAAGAAGAGGATTGCATCACACTGCACTGTGCTGAAAGAAAGTAGTGTAGTAGCCAGACTGTCTTGTTGTGTGACTGCACTAGAATAGCTGCCCAATGCAGTCCTGCCACACCTGCTGTGAATTTACCCTCAATGCAAAGTGTCCCTTGTGCTGTTGGTTGGTCTGTTAGTAGAAATACAAAGTCTTTGGTTGGGTGGACCATGAGTACCCCAGTCCCTATAAGGAGTCTTGTGCCCCGCGGTATCAGGGACTGGGTCCTTTCTCTTCTGGGGAGGACCATGTGCGCACCCCAGGGGCGGACTGACAACTCATGGGGCCCCCTTGCCCAAACTCAAAAAAGCCTATGAAAAAGGTACCAGGGGCATCTCATGGGGCCCCCTACTGACCCCGGGCCCTTGGGCAGTGCCTGAGTTTCCAAATGGTCAGTCCGCCCCTGGCACACCCTGTGCACTTTTTGGTGTGCTTCACTTTTTTTTATTGCACTGGGTGTTAGTTTCACAGGTGCATGCCACATTGCAGAGCTAAAAAGAAACACAAAACAGAAAATACAGAAAACTAACTGGAAAATAAGGATGTCAAGACAAAAGAGAGTCTGCCATGGGTACACAGCAGCTAAGCAAGGAAAAGTAGCCCTTATGCATGGAACCACAACCTCATGAGTCTAGAAGAAGTTCCATCCTCCATACCATGTCTATTGTGCTCCCTAGCTGGGATATGTGTTACTGTCTTGAGGGAACCACCCAGAATCAGGGTTGAGAAAACTACTGACCAAAAAAACAGTCACAATCTTCACAAACTAGTGTTAATGGACCCCATTCTTCTTTTCTTGTCTGTTCTTGCTGCCTTCTTTAATACGGTAGAGGAACCAACCATTTTGTGGTCTTGGACATCAAAGTTCACCCACAAGTCTCTATTTATTCATTATGTGGCCTACAATTCACATATTTGGAGAACACACAGGCCACCAGCAATCGGGAGCAGCACCTAGTATAATTTATAGCGGGTCCTGCCACTAAAAGTGTCACCCACCGCAGTGCATATTTCGGTTGAGAGCTGTAAAGACAAAGTTTGTGACCTTTGTGACAACTTCAAGCTACACTCTAGCATTGACAAATATTCTGGAAATCCCTGCAGCCCCTTTCCTGAAACTGAGGCAAAGCAGAATGTTTTTACTATAAATTATGTCATTCAATTAACCATTGTTTTTGGGCATTCAGCTTTCTGCTCCCTATCATTAGTGTGGAATATGGATAATTAAGACCCCATTGTATTTAAACTGCAAGGTTCAGTCCTTCATTATTCTCTTGATGGCTCCCAACCCCCACTGTTTTGTGTTGTCTTGTTGTTAACATTCAAATTGAGACACTTGTAAAAGAAGAGTGAACCCTGTATAGGTCAGTCGGAGAGACGCATAATTACCAGCTGCCTCTGATTTCCCAGCTTTCAGACTTGTCCCGGGACACGGTCGCCCAATAGATGGCTTTTTTTTTTTTTAAATTCTACTTCCAATTCAGAAAGCTGACCTAGATCATTTTTTAGATTTTTGAACACATTCATTTGTCAACAATATCTTTTTGTTCTTTGTACATTTTAGAGCCCAGCCACATTCAGTAGCAACATGAAAGTGGCTACACATAGACAAAATGACAAAGAACAATGCAACGCAGTATTCCACCGTAGCCAATCAGCAATGAACATTCACTGTAATCCTCTTACGGTCTGATGATAGGTGGACTTTGATTGGTTGTTATGAGTTCTTTTACTGTGTGTGTTATCTCTGCTCTTTGCATTATTTAATAAAGTCCAACTCCAGGTTTGCAATCACTTTTAAATAGTTTATTTGAGCCAAGCTGGCCCAAATGTACTATTTTCTTCATTATGAAATGCGTCTGCTGTCAGTGCTGTCTAAAATGTATGTAGCGTCAGCTACGGTACATACAACATACAGCACTGTGTTCTGGCAGCAGTATAGGGACATCCTGTTCCCGGAGCAAAATAATGTCAGCCTGAGCAGAGGCCTCCTCTGATTGGTTGAGCTAGAGATCAAGATGTCATCCACCAACCTCTCCACGTCTTGCCACCTTATTGGAAGTTAAATTGCAGTAATCAAATAGAAAAAATTATTAAACCATTTTATCTACATGTATTTTTTTTCCCTCAATGAGAAATACATTTACCCAGTTCTACATTATACAAAAGACAAATCTAACTCTAATATATATATATAAAATGGAACAAATAGCCACAGCAAACTACTTACAATGCCATCAACCACAAACCATTTTTACCCACATGATCAAATGCTACATTTTAGACGTAAACCGTTGACCTGCTTACGCATGTATTGCAGCAACACATTCATTGCAACACAAAAGACTGTCTCTTTGGACTCTTAAAGCAGAGCTCCACCCAAAAAGGGAAGTTCCGCTTTAAGGCCTCGTCCCCTGCTCCCTGTTAAGGATTGGCACCTCTGGTGAACACGGGGGGGAGGAGCTGGTACCGGATTTTGACAGGTACCCACTCCCACTTCAGCTGCGATCACCTAGGCCAGCCTTTCTCAACCTGGGGTGCCCTGAGGTTTCTTTAGGGGTGCCTTGGCAAAATGTCTACAAATTGCCCAAAACTTGTATACAAGCCAGAGGGTGGAACAAGCCTGCCTTTTAGTTACACAAAGCTATAGGTTTTCATTGTGCACCATTACGACCTTCTAGCCGCTGGCATCCTGACAACCAATGACATCATAAACTAATAAGGAGGATGTCAGCTGCCTGCACAGCATCCTTGTTTGCCCCTCCCCTGCCCCTTTCTATCAGTGTTGGGGTCACAATAGCTCAGTGATGGAGAAAAACTGAGGGAGAAGAAAAACACTGGAATACTAGTCAGTAACAGTGTGCAAAACTGTATTTGCTTTGGAAGGATAAATCACCTCTAATGTTGGGTGTCCTACATGTGTGGATGTTAGAATAGTTTTTCACATTTTAGAATGGGGTACCCTTTTAAAATTATGGACAGTCTTGAGGCACCCCATTTTAGAATGGGATGCCTCAGGACTGTCCATAATTTTAAAGAGTGTCTCAAGACTGTCCATAATTTTAAAGGGTGCTTTGACTGAAAAAAGATTGAGAAATACTGATCTAGGCGATCAGAAGTGGAAGTTCTCCTCTTCCTCCTTCCTTCCATGCAGTCTTCTGGGACATATGACAGGTCCAGAGGTGGACTGACCATTTAGGCACTCGGGCCCTGCCCAAGGGCCCAGGGTCAGTAGGGGGCCCCATGAGATGCCCCTGGTGCCTTTCATAGGCTTTTTTGGGTGTGGTTTGAGTGTGGGCGAGGACACAGGGGCCCCATGATTTCCTATTGCCCAGGGGCCCCATTAGTTGTCAGTCTGCCCCTGGACAGGTCCCAGAGGATTGAGGGACTATTCACATGCACAGTGGGCACCCGGCTGTGAAGCTTCAAGCTGTCACAGCCGGGTGCACACACTTAAGATGCTGGTGCCTGGGACACAGGATGGCCAGTGAACCCGGCTACGGTGAGGACAAGGCTGGATCCTAGGACAGGTGAGTGGCTGTTTTTTAAAAGTCAACAGCTACAGGTTTTGTAGCTGCTGACTTTTATTTTTTTCTCCAGAGACTGGAGATCTGTTTTAAATGAAGACCTCCGGTCCCATTGTGAAAGGATCCTCTTCAGAAAGGTACGTTGTTCATCTCAAAGGTCTAACTCAGTGATGCTTGACCTGGCTCATTGGAAAAAAATGGTCTTTTAATTAATTCCATATGAAACAATTATCTATAAAAAAGAAATTGTCTTCCTAAAGCCAAAGAAAAGCTCAATTTTCCCCTCCTTCTCCCAAAGGTCCCCAGCGTGTTGTTTCCTCCTGTTTTTTTTACTTACCTTTTACCCTTGGTGCTTTTTCCAGTACTGCACTTCACCAGTATATGGTTAATGAAGGGCACTGTGCACTCACAGTAGAGTCCTCAATCTTCTGGTTTGAGTGGTGCTGAGTGTCATTCAACCCAGAAGAATGAGGGCATCTTGTAGCCCGATGAGAAACTGCATGGGAAAAATTCAGATCAAAGGTACGTATTACAGCCTAAGCTACTGAGGGATATTTAGAGCAAAAGAAAAATGAAGCCAGAGTTGAGCTTTACATTTTATAAAATTTGGGATAATTGATGTAAATACGAATTTGAACACATGACACAGTGGACTGGTCTGCAGCGTTATCTGATAAACATTTATATTCATCCACTCAAACTCTGAAGCATGCAACTAAATCCAAATTGAACTTGCCATTCATTTTTGCATCAGAACATTTCTAAATAAATGTTAAATTGCAATTAATATGTACAATTGAGATGCAGTTTAGCTGGGATTGGAATGTGTTTTTGCATGCAATTTATATATTTAATAGTTGTGTTTTGGCCTTTATTCCATAATTCGTTCCCAATTTGCATGCCAACTTACAGTTCATAAAACACTGGTATAGAGTATAATAGTATTATATTAATGTACTGTGAACAAGTCTGATGGTCAGATCTTATTAGAGGTGAAATATTATACTGATAATATATATTTTAAATATAATACTATAATATATTATAAAAGAAGCCCACACCCAAAAATGACAACTGAATGAATCAAAAATTAAAGTGCGAAAAAGGGACTTGGTCCCAAAAGAAAGCAGTTCACTCCAATTAAGGGACATTTGAGCCACAGCTACGTAACTTGTTTTAGATTGTGTTTGGACCAAGGGAAGTTTACAGATTCTGTTGGGTTTTTACTTTTATCTATGTTTCTGTAAAGCTGGCCATATACTGATAGTGTTTTTCGTTCCCCCTGCAAAGCGGATGGACAAATCTGCGGCTGTCAAAATATCCAAACATCTGATTAGATACAGTCACTTTTCAGCTGACATTTCACTGACTGACTCCTATGATCGAGGGCTGATCTGATGGGACCCCCCCCCCAGCGAATTTCGTCCAATTCTTCAGGATTTATCGCATGGTCAGCTTTAAGGAGATTTCCAAGCTGGTGAAAGTTCTTTCAATATACTGTTACCAAATCTGGGAATAGATGGATTGAAATTCCTCCAGAAGGGACCAGCTGAATTTCGATCAGTGTATGGCTATTGCTGTTCGACAGAAGCCAACATTAGTTTGACTTCTGTCAAATGGACAAGTTGAAAAAACGTTTGGCAATCAACGGCTGTAGCTGCTGATCAGTGTATGAGTAGAGCTTGAGTTAAGTACTTTATATTGGGAGGGAATAGTTGCACACAATGAATTGGGAATGGATGTGTATACAATTGGTACAGTTTATTAACAGTACAGATGACTGATCTTTAGCACCAGCATATGCAGTTGATAGGACATACAGGGCTGCATTCACTAAAGCAGATCGTATGTGGTATTTTGGCATTATTTTCCCTAAATAATACATGCAATCCTGTAATTGTCAATTCACTATGCCGTTTTGGGGTATTTACCGCAGAACACTCAAAATACTCAATAAATACCACATAAAACAGCGTTAAACTCAATACACAAAAGGAAATAAATAAATAAATGTGGTAATTAAGAAGTGGCACAGGCATGTGATAGTTAGGGAATTTATATGATTTTAACAGGTTGTTAAGGAGCCGGCAGCTGCTGACATCCTTAACAACCAGTAACTGTCATTGTCCTGCCTTCTCTGCAGTTATGAAAGGGTTACAGAGGATTACAGGCAGTATAACCTTTGATGTCCACACAGTAAAGAGTCGATGATTGATAACCGATGATCTTTTACTGATAA
Source organism: Staurois parvus (assembly GCF_062004578.1). Taxonomy (NCBI): domain Eukaryota; kingdom Metazoa; phylum Chordata; class Amphibia; order Anura; family Ranidae; genus Staurois; species Staurois parvus. The sequence continues at coordinate 3,576,366 of NW_028319124.1, read as the reverse complement.
CATGTGACATAATGAGAATGCGCGTGAATAAATGTGCGAATGTGTGGTAAAAAGACTTTGGGGGTCTAATCAAGCCCATATATGAAGAGGGAACAGCATCCCACATGTACTTGCATTGTAGAATTTCTTCAGTCTGAAGAGATGAGGTCACTTCCTCCCAAGTTAGCAGACAGGAAGTCTCAGGCCTTAAGGGGACAGACACTGCTGAATGCTAAAGAATGCCTTGTATAATACAAGGCAGCACACTCCCCACCTGGCATAATAATGATATGCCACTATTAAACTCCTGGAAGGAGTAAAACGACTTCCGTGATGGGTCTAAGGTACACCTTAGGGGTGCCCTGTTTTACTACTCTGACCTCTACTTTCCTGACTCTGCTATCACTACTAGCATCAGTCCCCACAATGAGTCCAATTGGCCACTCGTTCCTGTGGGCCTGAGAGTCTTTTAGTAGAACAACATCTCCAACTTGTAAGTTGGGCTTGTCGGCTTGCCATTTTTTGCGTGGTTGAAGGGTCATCAGGTACTCCTGTCTCCATCTCTTCCAGAAGATATCGGCAAGGCTTTGAACTTGTTTCCATTGTTTGGTGTACAAGTCTTTAAGATCAAAGTCCCCGTTGGGAGCTGTCACCATCTCCATCTTCTGGGTCAGCAACATTGCTGGTGTCAAGACGGTTGGCATCTCTGGGTCAGTAGACACTGGGACCAAAGGTCTGGCATTCATGATAGCCATGACTTCAGCCATTAGCGTGGTTAAGACTTCGTGTGTGAGACGAGTAGATCCAATCTTTAGAAGCATTGCATCTAGAATGCGACAAGCTACTCCAATCATCCTCTCCCAAGCTCCTCCCATATGTGAGGCATGAGGAGGATTGAAGATCCAAGTGCATCTTTGATTTTGAAGATAGTTACTTGTCTCTGAGTCTGTTGCAACGATCTTCAATTCCTTGCAGGCTCCAATAAAGTTTGTGCCACAATCAGAACGAATCTGTTTTGCTGGTCCTCGAATGGAGAAAAATCTTCTCAAGGCATTGATGAAGCTTGAGGTAGATAGAGACTCAATTACCTCAATGTGAACTGCTCTGGTACTCATACACGAGAAAAGAACAGCCCAGCGTTTGCTCTCTGCACTGCCTCCTCTGGTCTTGCGAGAAGAAATGTTCCAAGGACCAAAAACGTCTAGGCCTACATTTGTGAATGGAGGATCTGAAGCCAGCCTGTCTGGAGGTAAGTCTGACATCTTCTGGACTTCAAGTTTTCCTCTGATTTTCTTGCAAGTTACACATTTGTTAATCACGCTGGAGACTAGTCTTTTACCTCCTAGGATCCACAATCCAGCTGAGCGGACTGCTCCTTCAGTGAGGTGGCGACCTTGATGTGCAACTTGCTCGTGGTGATGTCTTGTCAGAAGAACGGCAACGTGATGATTCTTGGGTATGACAATGGGATGCTTTTCTAAAATAGTCATATCAGCTGCGGGTAGACGTCCTCCAAGTCTCATCACTCCATCTTCATCAAGGACAGGGTTCAACTTTTTGAGTGGGCTGTGTTTAGAAAGTTCTTCTTTCTTGAGAAGACCTTGAATTTCTTCCTTGAAGGCTTCCTGCTGAACACATCTGATAATGGTGACATTGGCTTGCTCAAGATAGTCATTGTTACCCTGGTCAACACTGGCTGTTTTGCTGAAGGATCTGGCCAAGCAGATGAGTTTCCCTATGGCACGGATGAGTGACTTCCAGCTGGAAAACCTTTCGAACCTACATGAGCCAAGACCTTCTCTGGTGGTTAGAGTCTTGTAAACTGCAACTAGAGGTCTTACCTCTTTGTCTTGGTCTGGTTCTACAAGCTGAAAAGTTCCTTTCTGATCAGTCTCTTCAGTTTCTGGTCCAGTCAAGAAGGATGGACCTGTGAACCAGTTAGTCTGTTTGAGGACAGCAGCTGATACCAGTCTAGTCCCATGGTCAGCAGGGTTCTTGTCTGTACTGATGTGATGCCACTGTTCTGGACTTGTACACTTTCTGATACGTGTTACTCTGTTTGACACGTATGTGTAGAATCTTCTTGAAGCGTTGTGGATATAACCTAAAACAATCTTGCTGTCTGTGTAGAAGTTCACTGCATGGATCTCGATGTCCAGTTCCGCAATGAGTAAGTCTGCTATCTCCACAGCTAGGACAGCAGCACAAAGTTCTAAGCGTGGGACCGTGTGAGCAGGTCTTGGAGCCAGTTTGGACTTTCCCAAGATGAATCCTGCATGGCTTTGTCCCTGAGTGTCTATAACTCTAAGGTAGGCTACAGCTGCTATAGCCACGGTGGATGCATCTGAAAACACGTGTATCTCTCTTCGTTTTGTAACGGACAAAGAAACAGAGACGTATGGTCTTTGGATGCTAAATCGCTCAAGCTCCAGCAAAGAGTCTTTCCACAACTTCCACTGCATTTCTTTCTTTTCAGGTAGAGGTGTGTCCCAATCACTTTGTTCTAGCTCAGTTGTAATCTCTCTCAAAAGAGCTTTGCCTTGCATGGTGATGGGTGCTACGAACCCCAAGGGATCGTAAAGACTGTTGACCGTAGACAAGACACCTCGCTTTGTGAAAGGCTTCTCTTCCCTGGATACTCGGAAGGTGAAGCTGTCAGTTTTCAAGTCCCAACTAAGCCCTAAGCTTCTTTGAAGGGGTGGTGAATCTGTACCTAGATCTAGGTCTTTAAGGTCTTTTGCACGGTCTTCTGCTGGGAATGCTTCCATTACTTTGCTGTTGTTGGAAGCCACTTTGTGCAGTCTTATGTTAGAGTCTGCTAGCAAGTCTCTAGTGCTTTTCAAAATGTCAATGGCTTCTCCACTACTGGAGAAGGAAGCAAGTCCATCATCTACATAAAAGTTTTTCATAACAAATTGTTTGGCTTCGGGGTTGTGTCTGTCACCTTGCTGCGCTGCTCGTCTCAAGTTATAGATAGCGACAGCTGGTGAGGGACTGTTCCCAAACACATGTACTTTCATCCTATACTCTATGATACCTTTGTTGAGGTCGTTGTCTTCATACCATAGGAACCTCAGGTAGTCTCTGTGGTCTTCACGGACAAGGAAGCAGTAGAACATCTGCTGTACATCTGCTGTTACTGCAACAAGTTCTCTTCGGAATCTGATAAGGACTCCAAGAAGTGTGTTGTTCAGGTCTGGTCCGCTGAGAAGTACATCATTAAGGGAAATACCTTCATGCTTTGCACTGGAATCAAATACTACACGTATCTGACCTGGTTTTTGAGGATGGTACACTCCGAATATTGGCAAGTACCAGCGTTCTTGTTTTTCATGCAGTGCTGGTGCTTTTTCAGCTTGATCTTTGTCAAAGATTTTCCGCATGAATTCTTGGAAGTGTTCTTTCATGTCTGGCTTTCTTTCAAGAGTGCGCTGCAATAGCGCAAGGCGTTTCTCTGCTTGCACTCTGTTGTTGGGAAGACGATGCCGTGGTGTACGGAATGGTAGGGGGGCTACCCAACTGCCTGCTTTGTCTTTGAAGACTTCTCTGTCCATGATCTCAAGGAAGAGGTTATCTTCAACAGATGGTGCTAGTTTGTCATCATCTTGAGTTCTCTCAAACACTTTGTGGCCTAGCTGATCTGAATCTTCAGCTGAGGCTGTATCTTCCAGGAACCTCTGGATGTTCTGGGGATGTGTTGGGTTAGATAGTTTCTCTTTAATCTGCATGCTGTTGTTACATGGGCAAAGACATGATGTGCGACCGTTCTGCAGCAGATTTGTTCTGTAGACATTCACCTTTGCGGGTTTGTGAAGTCCGTCCAGACATACATTTCCAACGATAACCCATCCAAGATCAAGACGTTGAGCAAATGGTGCATTGTGCGGCCCATTGTATTGTTCTCTGACCTTGTGCACTCTCAGTATGTCTCTTCCTAGTAGAAGGACGATTGCAGCATCTGGGTTGAGTGTTGGGATCTTGTCTGCTATTCGCATGAGATGAGGGTAGTGACGTGCCACTTCAGGTGTGGGAATCTCTGACCTGTCATCTGGTATCATGTCACATTCTATGAGGGTAGGAAGAGTCAGCTGTGTCTTTCCATCTAATGACTCAATGGTGTAGTTGTTTGCTCTTCTCCCTGCAGTCTCTATAACTCCAGAACATGTCTTCAAGGTGTATGGAGTTGGACTTCCTTTGTCACCGAAGAGGTCGAAGAACTCTGTCTTTGCTAGAGACCTGTTGCTTTGTTCGTCTAGGACTGTATACATCTTCACTGCCTTTTCTCTGAGACCGTTGGGATACACTTTGACTAAGCATATCTTGGAGCATGATCTAGAGAGTCCTGGTTCTGTACAGATCTCAGTACACTTTGAAGTTATCGCTGGTGTTGCACTTTCTTTTTGCTCCCCACCATGATCTTCTTGAGTTGCTGGAACTTCTGATCTCCATGGTGGTGGTCCTGGGTGCAGTGCTGACAGATGTCGGTCATTGTTGCATTCTGTGCACCGTATTTCTCTCTTACAGTCTTTTGCAAGATGTTGCATTGAGGCGCAGCATCTGAAACAAATGTGATTGTCTTTAAGGTAAGCCTTGCGCTCCTCTAATGTCTTACTTCTGAAACTGCGACATTTTCTTAGTGGATGAGGCTTGTTGTGTATTGGGCACTGTTTGTCTGGATCCTCAACTTCCTTGCTTGTGTTGTCTTCCTGATTGGCTGCAGCCTCAGGCGGGACTTCTGTCTTCCGCAGAGACACTGTTGCTCTGCGTTCTTTGTAGTGTACTGGCGGCTGCTTCTCTGTCCTTGGGGCGCTTGCAACTCTCTTGTTCAGGAAGGCGAAGCTTGGGTCATTGCGTGTCTTAGCTTGGTCTACAACGAATTCAGCGAGGAAGACAAATGGTGGAAATGCAACTCGATAGTCTATCTTGTATCTGGATGCTTGAGAGACCCACCTTTCTTGCAGGTTGAAAGGGAGCTTCTCGATTATGGGCTCTACTCCACGTGCTGTGTCTAAGTATAAGAGACCTGGTAGAGTTCCACTAGTCTTTGCTGCTTCTATCTCTAGGAGTAGGTCTCCGAGCTCTCTCAGCTTCTGATTGTCTTTGTTTGTTATTTTTGGGCAAGTTTCAATTTTCTTTAAAAGTGCTTCTTCTATTACTTCAGGTGACCCATAGCAGTCTTCCATTCTCTGCCAGACCATCGCAAGTCCTGCTGTTGCATCATGGACATGCACTGACCTGATTCTTTTGGCCTGCTCTGAGGACTCTGGTCCTAGGTATTTGGCAAGTAGGTCGAGCTTCTCTCTGTCTGTCAGCTCTAAGTTTTGGGTGCTGCTTAGGAAGGATGACCTCCAGGCCTAGTAGTTTTCAGGACGATCGTCAAACTTCAAGAGACCAGTGCTCACCATCTCACGGCGCATCAGGTATTTCGACACGTCTGTAACCCTTGCTGTGCCAGGTGCGTTTGTTCTGGGTACAAACGCGGGACTACTGGCTGATAGTGACTGATGGGTTCGTTGAGGTATTTGACTAAGTCTATTTTGGTCAGATGGTTGCTCTCCTCTCTTGTAGTCTAGATCTGGTTTTGCACGAGGAGAGGTTATATCGCCATCTACTTGGTTTCTTAGCGTGTTGGCGGTTTGGTATCTGAGCCCGTGATTGGTTGACTTATCACGTGGCGGTTCAGGTTCAGTCTTGTAGTGATGCGTAACATCAAAGCTGTCTGCTCCCAACTGGGTCCTTGATGGTTTCGGTGCATCACTAGGCTGTTTATCAGGGTACAGGGTTGCTTGTGATTGCACGTACTCACGGGTGCGTTGGAATGTACTGAGAGGTGTTATCAGGGTTTCCAGTACATCGCTCTCTACAAACTGAATATCTGCAGCTCTCGCGAGAACTTCGGCTTCAGCTATGGCTGCTGCAGCTATTTTCTGTTGCTTAAGTATGTGTAAAGAGGCTTGTACTTCTGCCTTTCTCCTAAGCATTTCAGCTTCCCCTTCGGCTTGTCTCTTCTTCTGCTCTTCATCTAGGTAGCCTTGCTCTTTCATAAGCTCTGCTTCCTGTATGGCATAGGAGGCCATGGCGCATGCGGCCTCGGCCTTGGCTTGTGCCCTGGCGGCGATAGCGCTGACTGAAGACAAGTTTGTGACGCTAGAATGTCTGGAACTTGTATGCTTACTCCTGGCTGCCCCAGCACTGACTGACGATAGGTCTGTGACGTTTGAATGCCTGGAACTTGAACGCTTAGATCTGGCGGTTTCTGCTTTGGATGACGACAGATCCGATTTGTTATAAGTTCTCGGCGTGCTGCATTGTGACCTAGTTTCCAGTGTACTGTGCATATTTTCTTCCTGTTTGCACGAGATTTTAGGAAGGGTTAATTTAGTGACATCTTTCATATCTTTCATAAAGCTGAGTTAGTTTCACTTTGCTATGCCTTAGACTGGCTGTGCTGTGGGGATTTCAAACACACGTGCTGCTGCACCAACAGTTAAGAGTCTCCTCTGTGTTGTGGGGCCTGCTGTAGATTTTTCACACAATGTGCTCTGAAGTAACCGTGTAAGTCTTTTTACTGTCCTGCCTTCTCTGCAGTTATGAAAGGGTTACAGAGGATTACAGGCAGTATAACCTTTGATGTCCACACAGTAAAGAGTCGATGATTGATAACCGATGATCTTTTACTGATAACATGTGACATAATGAGAATGCGCGTGAATAAATGCGCGAATGTGTGGTAAAAAGACTTTAAGGGTCTAATCAAGCCCATATATGAAGAGGGAACAGCATCCCACATGTACTTGCATTGTAGAATTTCTTCAGTCTGAAGAGATGAGGTCACTTCCTCCCAAGTTAGCAGACAGGAAGTCTCAGGCCTTAAGGGGACAGACACTGCTGAATGCTAAAGAATGCCTTGTATAATACAAGGCAGCACAGTCATGGTTGTTAAGGAGCGGGCGTATGCAGCTTCCCTAACAATCATGACTCATCTGCTGTCCTTTGGGAACCCTGCTGACAGCAAATGAGTCATGGTTGTTAGGGACACGATAGCCTCCTGCTCCATCACAACCATGACAGTTACTGGTTGTTAAGGACTCTGGCTGTTAACGGCATTAAATTACCGCAGGTTTTCAGTACTAAAATATTGCATCACTTCATAAAATACTGCATGAGGTATTTTAGTAGCGTATTTTAGTAAATTGAAAAGATTTTTTGAAAAGTACTAAGTAGCAGCTTTGTGAATGGAGCCCACAGCTTTGTGAATGGAGCCCACAATCTCCATATTTCACAGGCAATATTACCGGAGGACAGCTTCCATTACAGGGGTAGTGTCACTTCTTGCATAGGCTGTTGCTTTATTGGCAGTTTATATCGGCTTTTCACCTTCCCACTTCTTCGTAGAGTGAACACTGTGAACTATTTTCCTCCTCATTCGGAAGCTGACCCTGTGCTAATCATTGTCCCTCTCATGCTAGCTTTTTTCCCTACCACACACTTACCAGGAAAGGACATGGGTTCCATTATTTAAAAGGTTCCTTCACCCAAGATGACAGCTGAGGTCACACAAGAGTTCAGTGTCCTCTCAGGCTAATTTCCCCTCACAAGATACTTTATAGAAGCTCTAAGGGATCAGTTTCCTTATGAGACTTCCCTTCCCATGCAGTAATGATGGCACAAGGCCATCTGCAGGTGGGAAGGATAACAGGACTTGCCCACAAGTGCATAGTTGCCAACATTTGAAAAATGTTTTTAGGGACACTTTTTTTTTGTGTGTTGAGAAAGTCCCTGTGGGCGGGGCATTGCTCTAATTAGGAGTGGGGAATTAATATATTATGGGCGTGGCTGTGGTAATGCCTGTGTGAAAAGCAAGCATGGTTTAAAATATACTAAATATTGGGTGTGGCTTAAAGGGGGTGTGGTTAAATAGAGATTGAGATGACTTACGTAATGCAGTATGTGGTAATGTTAAATAGTGAATGTACAGTGCAGAACAAGGTAGGATGGAGATGACTGTGTGTGTGCAGGATGGAGGTGACTGGATGGAGGTGTGTGTGTGAGTAGGATGGAGATGACTAGATGGAGATGTGTGTAGGATGAAGATGACTGGATGGAGGTGTGTGTAGGAGAGGGATGACTGGATGAAGATGTGTGTAGGATGAAAATGACTGGATGGAGGTGTGTGCAGGAGAGGGATGACTGGATGTAGATGTGTGCAGGAGAGGGATGACTGGATGGAGATGTGTGTAGAATGGAGATGACTGGATGGAGATGTGTGTAGAAGAGGGATGACTGGATGGAGGTGTGTGTAGGATGGAGATGACTGGATGGAGGTGTGTGTGTGTAGGAGAGGGATGCCTGGATGGAGGTGAGTGTAGGATGGAGATGACTGGATGGAGGTGTGTAGAAGAGGGATGACTGGATAAAAGTGTGTGTAGGATCATTTTTTTTTTAGAAGTTTTCCAGGTAATAAAAAAGTTGTGGCCATTAATGAAATGCTAATGGGGAAATATTGTTTTTTTTCTGCCATTGGATGACTGAATATGGATGGAGACAGGCTCTAGAAGTGTTAATGAACTTATAGGATTTAAAGGCTGCTCTTAAGATAATGAAAAATCAAGTCTGGAGCTGACAGGACTTGACAGAAATCTACAGATCCTTTCCTATTCACTTAACTCATCCACTTTTCACAGCTTCTCTTCTTACTTTCTTTCTATTCTCCTCTTCCTAATGTGTCCTCCTCTCACAGTCTATGGCCTTTCACATGCATCAAGATGGGCCGGGCACGATCATCTCCTAGGTTGGCTGCCCAAGTTCCGCCCAGTCAACTCAAGGCTCGCAGGCTCTGCCCCCCACAGATGTTCAGTGCGAGTGAGTCCCCAATGAGAGTGCCTGAGTTGCTGGGGGAGGAAGTAGGGGATCTCTATCCCCAGAAATCTTATGATCTTCCCTGTATCTTGCCCACTCAACAACATAGATAAGGTCCTAACTGAGTGCCCCAATGTGACACAGTGCATCTGGCATCTGAGTCCCTCCTGCCTGTGATTGGCATTAATTTCCAGGACGCAACCCGGGACAAGGTCCTGTCAGGACACCACTTTGAAATTGTTGACTGTCCCAGCCAAATCGGGACAGTTGGCAACTATGCTACCTCTTCTGTACTCCACCTACCTCCTCTGTACTGCACCTAGTACCTTGATACTGCACCCACCTCCTCCGAACTTCACCCACTTCCTCAGTACTGCACTTACCTCCTCCATACTGCACCTATTAACTTGATACTGCACTCACGTCCTCCATACTGCACCCAACTCCTCCCTACTGCACCTGCCTCCTCTGTACTGCACCTAGTACCTTGATACTGCACCCACCTCCTCCCATACTGCACCCACCTCCTCCCATACTGCACCCACCTCCTCCCATACTGCACCAACCTCCTCCCATACTACACCTATCTCTTCTGTACACCACCAACCTCCTCTGTACCACATCTACCTCCTCCGTACTTCACCCACCTCCTCAGTTTTGCACCCACCTCCTCTGTACTGCTCCCACCTCCTCCATACGGCACCTACCTCCCCTGTACTTCACCCACCTTTCAGTACTGCCTCTACCTCCTCCGTACTTCACTCACCTCCTCAGTTTTGCACCCACCTCCTCTGTACTGCTCCCACCTCCTCCATACTGCACCTACCTCCCCTGTACTGCACCCACCTCTTCAGTACTGCCTCTACCTCCTCCGTACTTCACTCACCTCCTCATTATTGCACTCTCCTCTTCAGTACTGTACCTACCTCCTCCACACTGCACCCACCTCATCAGTAGAACACCTACCTCCTCAGTACTGCACCTACCCCCTGAGTACTGCACCTAGTACCAATGCAAGATTTACCTGAAAAATTAAGTTTAGGTATATTGGATCACACTCTTAAACACTTTTGTGATTAGGTAACTTATATGAAAGGTTATTTATAAAGGAAAAGGAACCCAGATTGGCTAAATCCTGAATTTTGCATGTGTTTTGGGCAGATATGGACTAAATTTGATATGTGTTTGTGGATTAATACAAATACATGTGATACATGTCTGTGGATTGATACAAAGTGAAAATTTGTAAAACCTTTCCCCCTGCCCCCCCAAGATCGAGTTCATGAACATTTTCATGTAGAGAAAGACCAAATTGCAGAGCACTAACATACCTCCAGTCGGTTTCGGTCTTTTGAGTGTCTGCAGCCTCCTCCTGCCTCACACATACCTGCTGCACCTCAAGGCAGGCTACTGGCTGGCGCGATCATCACCCAAAGGTGGGCTAGCGCGATCACTTTTCAGCTGGCCACGACCACTCACAGTGCCAACTAATCAGGATAGAGATGTGGGCATTACATGATTTCCTGTAATTATTGATTGGCAGTCCCAGGCAGGGGGAGGGCAAAGATCACAGGGGGATGTCTGAACAGAATGAACAGATATGGCTGGCCGGTGGTGGTACAGAATCGGCATTCAGCAGGGGAGCAGTATACAGCTGCCTTCATGTCACAAGACAGAGCTGACTGTCCATGAAAAATTTAGTTTTTCATGATTCTGCCCAGGACAACAACTGTCTGTAACAGATGGCCACTTTCCATGAGCCTCCCGAGTATTTCGGGACTGTTATTATTATTATTATTATTATTATTACTACGAGTTTATATAGCGCCAAAGGGTTTGCTCAGCGCTGTACAATAGACTGTTGGCAACTATGCAAGTGTATTCTGACAGCGCCATGTCCTGCTGTCAGAAAACAATGTCAAGGCAACGAAAAAAAAGAACTGTCTATGGCCATGGCCATAAGCTGGTCATACATTAGTGGATTTTCATTCAAAAATGTTAACATTCTTTAGCTTTTCTGATCATTAGTGGGGGCAAAATAATGCTAACTTTTTAATGCAGTGATGAGAAAATTTGAAGGAGCAGAATGGAATTTTTTTTTCTCAAATTTCCAACATTAAATGTGGTTTTCCTTCAGGAAAGTCCATTCACTCCAATATCATATGCTAAACAAGCAAACATTTGTACTTTTGTCATATCATGATATGTACTGATGAGAATTTTCATGTGAGTGTTCGTCCGTTCGAAAATCAATTCTGCTCGAGCTCAGATGTTCTTAGTTCCCCATGGCCTGCAACAGTGGACATGCTAAACTTTCAAACATACCTGTGTCAGTAATTGTTCTTCTTTCCTGTGTCCTCTCAATACAGTGAGCTGACCTTAGTTGTAGATGGACAAGTCCCGGTTAATGAGCAAGCAATGGGACACTGTGCCAGCAGTGATCTCTACTTATCCTGGGATCTCTAGAGCCTCAGATAAGGTGATGACCAATTTAAGTGACTGATGTCTGCAAATAATCAGCATTTCAACACAGACCAAGAATAAACCTTTTCAAAGCACAGCCTGCAGAGATAAAACAAATAAGGTCAGTATGACCAGATAAAGATGGAAGGAGGTAACTGATGGACACAGAGGAGGATGGGAATGTCACAAACAAACATTAGGCCAGCCAAAGACGCTTCAAATCTCAACCAGTTCCTCCTGACCAGGGACGGACTGACAACTCATGGGGCCCCCGGGCAATAAGGGATCATGGGGCCCCTGTGTCCTTGCCCAAACTCAAAAAAGCCTATGAAAAAGGTACCAGGGGCATCTCATGGGGCCCCCTACTGACCCCGGGCCCTTGGGCAGTGCCCGAGTTTCCAAATGGTCAGTCCGCCCCTGCTCCTGACCAATCAACTGTAGCACAATCAGCCTGCCAGATTTTACATGCTTCCCCTGCTGGCAGAATACATTGTTTATCAAGTGGTTGCAGGTAAGAAGTTCATTCTGTGTATGGCTGGCCTTAGTTAATAAAAATATAGTATAGTTTTTGCTCCCTTTTTTGTGTTTATTATTAATATTATACAGGATTTACAGTGGGTATAGAAAATAATCACCATCAAATTTTGTTACTTTACAGCCTGAAATGAAGACAGACACAGTTTTCGTTTCATCCAGCTGTATTTACTCAGTACATCCAAGTAAAAGATATAACACTAACATGTCAGAAAAAAAAATTAAAAAACAAAATCTCTGAGTTGGAAAAACTGAGTTGGAGTGGGGGAGGGCAGTGTTAAATGCATTACCAGATTTAAATACCTGTGTACCCATATGGAAGAAAAATATATATTAAAAATATTCTTCCCAAATATATTTACATATGTTTGAATTACTACATATTTGGCCATATTCAATATATTTCAATAAATTATATATATAGCATCAAATGAGTTTTTAAAGCACACAGCCACTCGCTTCTTTTTAAGGGCCTTTTTGCCCAATTTAATTTAAAAGAAAAGTTCCATAAATTTCCCTCACAGGGGTTTTCAGCATTTCACTATTCAAAAAAAACGATATTTAGCCTCCTGGCTTGTACACATACTTATGCCGTTCTGGCCTTCCACATCAGGCTCACAGCCATCTCCTGCAGACTCCTTCCTAAATGGCATTTCTGCACACACATAGCAGCCCCTTGCTGCTCTGGCTCCCACCTCTCCTAGGTGGAGCACTCCTGACTCCAGGACACAGACCTCTTGTCTGTCGGGGTGGAGCCCAGAACCATAGTCAGGTTATTATTTAAAGCCCTGCACACACCTGTACAAATAGTGTGCTGGGGGTTCATAAAACATAGACCCAGGTTTGGAGATTTCATCCCTCCCAGATCACTTTGAAATCTCCAGGCTCTAGGTCCCAAAACGGACTTTACAAAAAAATGAGGAAACTGAACAGCCAGTTTCCTCTGCATTAAGTAAACCCTCTGGAGCCCCTCAACCTGTATTGTTGAGAATCCTGGGGTATAACAATGATTCTCACTATGAGAGTGCTCAGAACTGCTTATATATATATACACTGCATGCTGAAATGTGTTTTTATTACAAAATATATGAAAACTATTTTAAAAATACATTTTACATATACTGTATGTCTTTAAAATACAAATCTACACTTTTGAATGCATTTACAAATATATGTATACTGAATGTTGAAATGCATTTTTTTATACATTACAAAATATATGAAAAATATTTTTAAAAATATATATTTTTTAAATATGTTCTTCAGATTTGTTTTTAACATATAAAAAAGTAATTTTAACATATATTTTACATATATTTGTAAATGCATTTCACAAATATAGATTTGTATTTTCAAAGACATACAGTACAGTATGTTTGAAATGTATTTTTAAAAATATTTTCATATATTTTGTAATAAAAATGCATTTCATAGATATATTGAAATATATTGAATATGGCCAAAATTGTAGCATTTGTCAATATATTTGGGAAGATTATTTTTAAAATATATTTCAAATATATTTTTGTTCCATGTGGGTAGTGCTACCCTCTTGAGAGACAATGGTTTTGGGTCCCCCTTTACTTCCTGCACAGCCAAGCAACACACATTTTCATCTTGCATCCAGAAACAAACAGTCCAATGATTTGTTTATTTAGTTTTATTAGAGAAATTAACTTAGATAGGGTATAAGGGTATGGGATGCCCAATTTGATTGCAAAGCAACAATTTGAGGACAACTTCTTTCTCTAGAAAATGCTACAACAATGGAAGATGAATGACTGTGGTCCAGCCAAAATGCTGACAGTCTGTTTAGCAAAGTACAGCATCTTGAAGGAGCTCTGAGCCCCCTAAAGGGATTTTAGCAAAGTCCCAACTTGTAGGAGCTCTAAGTCCTCTAAGTGTACAAAATACCAGCCCACCTGGCTATGGTACTATGGTATCTGATCCCAGGACAAGGGATTGGGTAAGCTATGAACAGTCCCCTGATGACTTGCCAAGAACTTGCATCCAGCAGACTTCTTCATTCTAGGCCCTGGGGGTGTAGAGTCCTGGGGGTGTCCTTGTCTTGCAGCTGTGGATAGAACTGCTTTCAGGCCTCTGTAGCTGGGCTGGTTCCTCCCCAGGCTTTGCAGACTGTACTTCCTTGGTGGACTGCAGGGCAGTGAAGCTCCCTCTTTCAGCTTCCTCCTTCAGCTTCCAACCTCCAGCCTGGAAGCAAGACCCCCATTCTCTGGGGCCCACTCCCAGGCTACAAAGCAGCACCTCTCAACACTTTATCCTCCACCCAACTCCCCTGCTGGCCAGGCTTTGTCATATTTATGGGCTGATCTGCACCACCCTGCCTGGAATTGGCCAGACTCCCATAAATATGCATATCAGCCTCTCCTCACCACCACCTACTAACTTCTAGAAGCTTCTAGAGCAGGGGAAGGTACCAGAGGGCTGATCTGTAGAGCCCTCCAGCCCTGACCTGAAGTAAACCCTCTAAGCTAACCTAGGATTCTACCAAGCCTTTAGCTACACTAAGCAACTACGTATGTACACCAGAAGGACTACACATGGCAGCCAAACTCCAGCTCACACTTTATAATCAGTTACAGCAAACTGTTTGCTCCTTTTGGGATAAAAGTTTTACATTAATAAATAAAATCTGGTCATTGTAAGCACCCCTGTCAGTGGTAAATGGTTTGTCTCAACACTCTAAATTAATACATTCCGATGGAGAGCTGGTATTTTTGAAAAACAACAGACTTGCTGGCTGGTTCACCAGATGAAAATAGAAGAGAGAATTTTAAAAAAAGGAAACTAAAGCAGCCAATGAGATCTCCCTGCCATACGTTCACGTATGAGTTCTAGTCCTGTTTTACGTGGGAGTTCTAGGTGTTCCCACCCAAATTTGTGTGTTCTAGCTCAACCTGTTA